>NC_143580.1:173097857-173372427 GCF_048544385.1 Mastigoproctus giganteus
AGGCCTGTATGTTTTACTCAAGGTGTGTCCTAACTGTTGCCTTGTAGAATGAGGTATTCATATTATCCCTGCTAGCAAAGCTCCTGTATATCATTGACAAAATTCCATGAGCTATCCTTGCAGTCTGTCTGCACCGATCAGAGAACTTCATATCTGACTACACAGTTACCCCAGGTCTTTTTCATTTACATCTACATAGGTGGTACTATGCCCTGAGTGTAGTACCTCCTATGTAGCACCTTGCATTTTTCAATGTTAAACTTCAACTGTCATTTTTCAGCCTATCTACCATCATTGACAAAATGCCATGAGATATCCTGGCAGTGTGTCTGTACTGCTCAGAGAACTTCATATTTGACTACACAATTACCATTTCTCATTTTCCACTACCCCGAGTGTAATACCACATATGTAGCACCTTGCATATGTAAATGTTAAACTTCAACTGTCATTTCTCAGCCCAGCTGCCTAATTTTGCTAGATCTTGTTGCAACATCATACCTTGTTACTGTCATTGACAATGTAGCCAACCTTTGTATCATCTGCAGACTTAGATGTCAAGTCTGATATACTTTCATCAATATCATTAATAAATATAGAAAACAACAATGGGCATAGTACTTAACTCTAGTAAACTCCACTTATAACATTAGTCCATGACATTTATAACATTAGGGCAGTGTCCACTGATAACCAACCTGTCTTCTCCCACTCAACCATCCATTTATCCATAGCATAACTTTCCCTTAATGCCACACTACATCAATTTGTATAGCAGTCTTTTGTATGGAATTATCAAAAACTTTCCTATAATGCAAGTACATGATATAAAAATTACTTTTTTCATCCAGTTCCTTTGTTACATCATAGTATCCAATCAGATAAGTTAAATAGAGTGGGCCAGTAAATCTGAATTTCTTATAATACGAGATTTTAACTTTCCAGATATTGACTGGAGCATGTGTGGATGGTCATTCACATACTAACAAGAATAGAAAAAATCAGAGCTTTTATGCTTATAGAGAATTAATATTAGTGCTAAAATCAATGTAATGAAAAAAAAAAAAAAATGAAATAGAGGAAGTCGGTTTTGCTACGGCATTGTTTGCCATTTTGTTAATTCACCACCACTTATCTATCAGGTGCGTGTCACTGTCCGTGATAGCTCCTGTCAGATAATATTATTGTTAAAAAATGCTTTATACATTTATTCAGAATTTTCAAAATTTCCTTATAAATTTCACTGCAACATTAATGTTAGTTTCAGCCTTTTAAATATTTTCAATAATAATAAAAAAAAACCTTACAATAATTATATGTATATATTATAAAATGTATGCACAGCGCACACGATTATCATTCACCAAACAGAGAACATGAGATAAAATCCGAAGTTAAAAATCAAGAGCTATGTTTGACTTACCGTGTCCAAACCAAAAAAAAACCACGTGGACCTCACTATAAACAAAAGAGAAAGGAAAAAGTGGGTTACATACTTAACATATACATGGCAATGTTGAAAAAAAGTTGGAGTTAAATTTGAAAGTGTCTGCAATTCTGCCCAGACATGATAGGAGGGAGTATATGATGAGAGCCTTGTCAATCAATTCAGCCCTGAAGAGATTGTGCAAGGCTCATGGGGTAGAATTTTTTCCAGCCTGTTCTGTGCTTGTTAACATGAGAGACTGGTTCTACAGGGGTAGGATACACTTAAATAGAAAAGGTGCAAGAATATTTGCTGATGCTATCGAGGCAGTGCTAGGCGAGTTGGAAAACTGCTAGCTTATGGGGATACACGGTCTAATAGATTAACAGTAGCTGCTGGCAGAGGTGAAAGTGATTCTTGCACTGCTTCTATTGAAATGAGCAGCAGCCTGGAAAACAAGGTGCGGGGGATTTCAGAGACTGCTGGGAGTCATCGTGGAACAAGTAAATACATGGGCTGCGTTAGAGTAGCTAAGAATAAGAAGAGGTGCACGTATACTTGCATGTACATCAATTCTACAAGTATAGTAAATAAATATGATAAATTTGAGGTGTTGTTCAAAACATCAAAGGCAGATATTCTTGGGATATCAGAGAAGTGGTGCCGACCAGGCTGGCCAGGTGGGTAAAGTGCCTGCTAGGCAATCCAAAGGTCGCAGGTTCGAATCCCACCTCGGGCTTGGATCACAGTAAAATGCAAAAACATTGGGATGTGTATTATGGCTACGGAAGCTGATGCACCAACAATTAAAAAAAAAAATCAGAGCAGTGGTGTCACACAGATATAAGGAATGCAGAATTGGAATTTGGGGAGTGCCATGTGTGCATAAACGATACACAGGATAGGAAGGGAGGAGGGTTATGCTATTAGTTAAGAAATACACAAAATCTAAATAGGTGCAGCCAGTTGATATGGGTGGACAGTGCAGTGTTGAGTCAGTTTGATGTGACATAAACACTGGCAAAGCAAAATCGAAAGTAGGAGTCTGTTATAGGCCTAATGGCTCAGATGAGTATAATGAACAACTGTGCAGAGAAATATTGGGCCTGTAAATCAGGTCTCATAATGTGGAATTTTAATTTCCCAGATATTGACTGGAACTTGTGGGTTGGTGACTCGCATACTAGCAAGGCTTTTGTGAATTTATTGGATGATTGTTTTCTACAGCAGCATGTTTGGGAGGCAACTAGAGGGAGTAATACTCTTGATTTGATTATCAGTAGTGATTCTTCATGCATTAAGAATTTGCAGATTAAGGAACCACTAGGTGGCAGTGATCATAGTGTGCTGATGTGGGATTTACTCAAAGAGGTAACTACCATCAGGGGTAAAGGGAAGGGATTTTGCTTTCGTAAAGGTGACTACAGTGAACTCAGAGATTTTTTAAATCCTATACAGTGGGACCAACTGATGATGTTACCAACAGCAAATTAATTGGAAGCATTCAAGCAATTAACCTTGGAAGTACTAGGCTATTCATTCCAGCTAAGAAATATTGTTCAAGGTTTAGGCCTAAATGGATGTTCAAGGTTTAGGCCTAAATGAACTAATGAGACATGTGGCAGAGAAGAAAAATGGATTGGATCCATATAGATTAAAAGGTGACACAGAAGCCTATGGTAGATATAAGCTGATCTTTAATCAAGTCACCAAAAAAATCAAGTCGCATCCTCTGCCAAACATTACAAGAAATCTTACAAGAGGATGCGAAGAAAAAAACAGCAAAGAATTCTTTACTTATGTAAATTCTAGAAGGAAGGGGATGAATCAGATTGGTCCACTTGATATCGATGGTTCAACTGTTAATTATCCTGCTCAGGTAGCTAGCAAACTGAATGAGTATTTTGCATCTACATTTACACACAAGGAGTTATTCAGAGAGGGTAATGCCGTCCCAGCCTGTCTAGCTTTCTGTACACGTTGCACTTCCAAATTCAAATTCAGTTCCTTATGTCTGAGTGACACGATGTCTCTGATATCCACACAATATCTGCATTTGATGACTTAATCAGTTCTTTAAATTCATCACATTTTTTTACCATGCTTCTAGTATTAGTAGAGGCATATGATGCAAGAAAGCAAGCTTATGCAGCATCAGCCAAAAAAAAAAACACTCCCATTTCACCCCTCCTTTAATATAACTGGATAGATTCCATCCACCCTGGGTGCCTTTTTTATGTTTATCCTCAATTTTCTGTTCATTCGAAATAGCTGTCCAGCTGAGTCTTAAATTCATTTAGGCTATCAACTTCCACAACAAGGGATGAAAGTCTGTTCCACCAACCAACTACCACCTGCTGGCTAAAGGCAAATTTTCGCACATCTATCCTACATCTGTCTTTTTTTTTTTTTTTTCCAATTTGAATTTATGTCCTCTCAGGTGATTATTCTGAGCAAGAGGAAGAATCCCATCAGCATTCAGCATGCTCAAACCATTCAAGGCTTTATACACCTCTATCAGATCACCTCGCCGGTGCCTAGTCTCCAGACACTGTAATTTGCAAAACTTAAGCTTTTCTTCGTGGACTGTAACAATGGCATTATGATTGTGTATGCTGATGACTTAGTTTTGCTGGTGGATGGTAACTTGAGGCCAAATTAAAGGAGTGATTGCACTTCATTTTGTCGGAGCTGAGTATCTGGTGTAAATTGTGCACAGGCTTCAACAGAAAAGAGCAAAACTGTATTGTTAGAAGGATACCTGTCTATTACAAGAAATCCGCAATGCCGAATAGATGAGCCAGTCTGTAGTGTGAAGACAATTTAAGATTGATAGTTACTGTTTGTCTCACACATCATTATATCGCTGAGAAGATTTATAAATTTGTTGGTATGATTGGGTGTGTCATTAGGAAGGAGTGGGGGATAAAAGGCAAGGCAATGAATCTATTTTATGACTGAGTCTTGCCAGTTGCGAGCTGTGGGATGCATGTCTGGCTAGATTGTGTGTTGGAAAAGGCAAACATTAGGAAAATATTTTCAGTTAAACAGGTAATGTTATAACTCAGTATGGCTTGTAGGGCTGTCAAATGAGGCTTTGCAGGTGATAACAGGATGGCTGCCCCTGTATCTGGTCTTAGTATTCTATTCAATGTGCTATCTGTGGCGTAGACAGCCACATGAGCAGATGTCAATTGAGATTTGTTGTGTGATGGTTATTAGCATTAGTAGAGGCATTTGATGCAAGAAAGCAAGCTTATGCAGCATCAGCCAAAAAAAAAAAAACCCACTTCCACTTCACCCCTCTGTTTGTTCAAAATACCTGTCCAGCTGAGCCTTAAACTTATTTAGGCTATCAACCTCCACGACAAGGGATGGAAGTCTGTTCCACCAACCAACCACCCGCTGGCTAAAGGCAAATTTCTGCACGTCTATCCTACATCTGTCTTTCCTCAATTTGAATTTATGCCCTCTCAGGTGATTTTTCTGAACTAGAGGAAGAATCCCATCAGCATTGAGCATGCTTAAACCATTCAAGGCTTTATACACCTCTATCAGATCACCTCGCTGGTGCCTAGTCTCCAGTTATGACGAGGAGAGGAAACGATTGTGGATTCTTCTTATTGACCGGTGGCAAGACAGATGGAACAGTTGTGCCAAGGGTTTAATAACCAAAACGTTTCTTCCAAGTATGAAACAGTTTGGGAAGGGTATGCCAAGTTGTAATACAAAGGTCTTTGAAATAACAGAGGAGGAGAAAAAGCAGTATGTACTGGAACTTAAGAACAAGTTTGAGCTTCTGCAGACTGCTCAGACCAAGATATCAACGAGGAATATTACAACTTTCTGAAAGTGATAAAGCCCAAGAAACCTATAGGGAAACAGAAATCCAAAGAAGAAAAAATTAGTCAAGAAACACTTGTCATGATGAACCAAAGCCGACAAATGAAGAGCAAGAAAAACACTGACAGGGAGAAAATTGAGTATACTGAGTTATGCAAAGCCATTAGAAAGAGACTCAGAGAGGACATAAGAAGATTTCACACAAGAAAAGTAGAACAAGCATTAAGGGAAAACAAAGGATTTAAATCAGCAGCCATGAGCAGTAATACAGAAAGACAAATGATACTGAAACTGAAGAATAACGATGGTGTACTTATAAACAGCAGAGAAGGCATAATTCAAATAGCAGAAGACTACTATAGAGAATTATACAAGGAGCGAGGGAATGATACCAGCAGTGGGGAAGATGGATTGCAAAGTAGCAACACATATAACATACCAATATTCTTCCTGATGAGGTAGAACATGCATTAAAGAAAATGAAGAATCGGAAAGCCCCGGGGGAAGATGAAGTTACTGTAGAGTTGTTAAAATTGGGAGGAAGAGACATAATACAAAAACTGGCAAGGCTCTTCACAAAGTGCATTAGAAAAGGTGTGATGCCTAAGCAGTGGAATAATGCAATCATAGTTTTGCTGCATAAGAAAGGAGATAAATCAGAAATTGGAAATTATAGACCAATTAGCTTGTTATCCCATATCTACAAGTTGTTCACAAGGGTCATTACTAACAGATTAGAAAGAATACTTGATGAGAATCAACCGAAAGAGCAAGCTGGCTTTAGGACAGGATTCTCAACTATGGATCACCTTCACGTAATATCACAGCTAATGGAGAAAGCAAATGAATATAAAACACCATTATGCCTGGCATTTGTGGATTATGAAAAGGCATTTGACTCCATACAGCATAAGGCAATGTTTCGGGCACTGGAAAGACAAGGCATAGATACTCCATATATTATGATTTTGAAGAAAATATATGAGAGTGCTACATCCTTTATTAGACTAGACAAAGACAGTAGCAAATTTAAAATCGAGAAAGGAGTTCGAAAAGGAGACACAATATCTCCGAAGCTGTTTACTGCTGCCCTTGAGGAATCTTTCAGAAGATTAGACTGGTCGCAGAAAGGAGTCAATGTGAACGGAGAGTACCTAAACCATTTACGATTTGCAGATGACATTGTGGTCATAAGCCACGATCCGAAAGAATTAGAGGAAAATCTTAATCAGTTATGCACAGTTAGTAAGGATTTTGGACTAAAGATGAATATGGCTAAAACAAAAGTAATGATGAACAAGTATGCCACGGAAAGGGAAATAATGATTGAACGCAGTAATTGAAAAGGTGGAGTCATATACTTATCTGGGACAAGTTATTAGCTGTAATAATGATAAATGGCTGGAAGTCAAGAGAAGAATAAATTTTGGATCGATAGCATTCAGGAAATATAGTCACATACTGAAGAGCAATATCCCAGTTTGTCTGAAACGTAAAATAATGAATCAGTGTATACTCCCCACCATGACTTATGGAAGTGAAACTTGGGCACTCACCAAAAGAATGGAAGAGAAGCTAAGAACTACACAGCGAAGAATGGAACGAATTATATTGGGAATCAGACTGTTAGATAAGAAGAGAAACACATGGATTAGGCAGCAAACTGAAGTAAAGGACATTCTTATCAAAACTAAAGAACTAAAATGGTCTTGGGCAGGACACATAGCTTGAAGACATGATGACAGATGGACTAAGAAAATAACAGAATGGTACCCAAGAGGAGCTAGAAGAAAACCTGGAAGACAAAGGTGGAGATGGATAGATGAAATTCATGAGTTTTTGAGTAGTAAATGGATGGCCAGTGCTCAAAACAGAAGGAATTGGAAAGTTGCTGGAGAGGCCTTCATCCTGCAGTGGATTGAAAATGGCTGATGATGATGATGATGCCGCCAAGTTGGTTCAACCAAACCTCTATTCAACGTTCTTGCATACAGGCACAGGTCCTTTTGAAAATTAAATGATTTTAGGTGTTTCAGCACATTCAATGTGTACTTGTGGAGAAAACGTTTGAGTACATCTTTTGTATAGGTGCCATAAATAAGTGCCATCTACGAGAGGAATTGATTGATGGAGCACCCAGTGTGCAAACACTGACTTCTGGATGTGAGATCCTTCTATTGAAGACAAGGACAGACTTTGGTGCTTTTCAAAATTTTTCAGTACAAGTTTTCAAGAGATGACAAGTCGTGTTGCAAATGGAGCAGGAACAATCCTAATAAAAATACCTGTGTAAAAACGCGGTTGAGTGAATGGGCTAAATGGACATTGGAACGGAGATTTTGCAGTCAGGTTAATCATAAGATGTGTGGTACCATTCCAATTAATGGCAGGTAGCATACCCTGTGAAAATACATAAATGCAGCTAATGCTCACAATAAAATGGTGTTCTTGTGTTGAGAGCAATGTGGAATAAGGTGATCCTGCATTTCCATGCATTGCACTGGATACATCCATGGCACATTCCAATTTTTCGTGAGTGAAATGGATGCATGTAGAAAGTCTCTTCTTCTGTGGCAAACATGACGGAAGAAGACAGGTGAAATGAATCAAGAGGGTTAGTGCAAGGACTTTCTCACTATTTTTCTTGGCAGAGATTCATACTCACATGAAATGAACTGTAGGCTTTCAATACCTTATAGGCACCTCCGTAGCCAGGTGGGAAGGAGCAGCAGTGCGTAGCACACGCTTCTTGATTAGACCGGGGTTCGAGCCCATCACCACCAAATATGGAGGAATGGGGAAAGGTCAGAGAATGACCACCGCATATCCCTGAGCAATATGGCCTTAGTTGCTAATGCTCCTAAAAACCAAATAACAACAATCAATACCCTATAATGGAGCGGGCACATGATGTGCACGACTTCAATATGTAATATGAACTGTAGGGTTTCAATACCCTATAATGGAATGGGTACATAAAGTGCAGAACTTCAATATGTTATAATGGAGCAATTGTAATTATCTGTACAGTATGTAAATACTGGCGGGTGTGCCAGGAAAGCTGGTTGGGACCTAATACAATAAGTAAATAAAATGTACTACTCCACATTGACTGCTAGGCTGTGTATGGTATGGTCTAGCAGAGTGCAAAGATAACAGTTATATACATGGTAAGACTTGATGCAATACACTAACTTGTGTATACTGTATATCATTAAGAAAATAAAAAAACATATGAATGATCAGGTGGGTGAGTAAGAAAGTGGCTGGTTTAATAGTGCAAAAACGATACATGGGACAAGCATTGGATGATAAAAATCTCTCATTTTGTATTGATACCAAAGAAAATAAGGCCATAAGGTGTTTATGTGCTTGTAATAGGATTCTTTGGTTTGCTGGACTGGAAGAAAAAGTCTTCCAACCTTCACCTGAGATTTACTCAGCCATTGGTAAAATGCCCAATAAAATTCCTCACATCATTGACAAGATACGAACTTTGGCCTTTTCCACCATTAGTTTTTCATTAGGGCTGAAAAGCTAAAGTATATGGCACACATAAGTTTACTTGGAGAACAGTTTTTAACTATCTAGATGATATGGATTGCACATATTTAAGACTCAAGGTCTTGTTAAAATTTCACTGGGTCTTTTTAGGAGAAAAATTTTATTCCTTTTTATGGGCTTTTTTTCACACTGCAGCTGAGTTAGCAGGGCTTGGGCTAGTAGCATAGTTTTCCTCTGGGAAACACATTTTTTTTGCCCAACAGATGCAAATGGAAAACAAACAATTTATGCACGTATTACACCTAATAAAGGAGTCCTACCTACCTAATGGTAGGTAGGACTCCTTATATAAACTCCATAATACACTGAATCTGTTGTGGCATGTGTAGTCGAAACGTGTGGCATGTGTTAAGTAGTCGAAAACAATTGCATGGATGCAGGTCCATGTTGACAGTTGCTTCCTGCAGTTGTTGCAAACTGGATGGTTGTAGATCTCTACTCTGAATAACTGAGAAGTTACTACAGTAAGCTGAATTCACTTTCATGTACTTGGATAGTACAGTTGTTAAAATCACTGTCTTCCCCACATTGGGTAAAAAAGACCTGAGTTTGAATCCCACCAATGATACAAGGAATTTTTATGGGCATTTTTCACAGTGTGGCTGAATTAGTTGTTCTCGGGTTTATGTAGCATGGTTTTTTTTTTTTTTTTTTTTGTCTAGCAAAAGAAATTGTTATCCAGCAAATGTTGTGGGCTCAACTATTAAACAACAAAACACTCCAAATACTTGCCAGTATGATCCCTGTAGCTTTATACATTGTTTTCTGGGGTTTGACTTACTTCCTGAAAAAAGGACAGTCAAAAGTGAGAAGAAAAGGATTTGGAAGGAACTTACTAGTGTCAGCCAAAAAGAGAGGATGAGAGTGACTTCAGGCATGTAACAAGAAAGCACATCACGCAAGTGGAATTCTCAACAATCCCTGGAGTTATTTCATGGTTAGGTTTTCTATGACAACTTCTTATCTGCTAACAGGGCATGGGTCCCTCCAGGATAAGTTATTTGAGCGTGGTCTGGAGCTTGACCTGTATTGCACATGCTGAGAAAATAAAACTTGGATTCACATCCTTCTGAACTGTCCATTTTACTCTCCTAGAGCAAATTTAATGACTGTGGTTCCAAACTTATTGGAGAACAGTGTAAATATTCTAGTTGAAGACTATGATAATTTTACTGCATTGCAAACCTACTAGAACTGTTTTTGCAGTGAGAACTGAGCTAAGGACTTCAGTTTCTCCTGGAAATTGAATTTACAACAATGTACGTAACTTGTTAGTTTTTCATCTTATTTTGACCTTGAGAAAAATGAATTGTGATGTAGAAACTTCTATCTCTAACAGATTGGTATTTCCGATTTGACAGTGGAAGTTACTTCAAACTCCTAACTCTATTGTTTAAGTAGTTTGGTATTGGTAGTTACCCTGGCTGGTATGATGGATGAACTGTGAGTGCTTGGATGAACTAAGTTCGCTACAAAAACTCTGGACTTTTAAGAATTATTGTATCAATTGAATGTAAACCTTCATAAATAACATTAGGTAACATTTTTAGTCCCTATTGGGCTAAAACATGTTGTGTAATCCATAAAAAAATTTCCTTAACATAGGATAAAATAGAAGGAATTGGCTTGTTTTTGGGCTATAAATCACTATTACTTTTACAAGCGATATCTTCACTTCTTAGAGGATTTCTTTACCCAAAAGCAACAAAACAAAATTACTTAATAAATTTTTATGGCCCCCTCTAGCATTTAGTTTCTGAAATACTGGAATGCCAGAATGTCAAGTTTTCTAAAAATCATTTTTTATCCAGCTGTAAACAATTGAACGTGCAAGAATTTCTGTTTGTTTGAGCATTATGGAGTTGACAACAGTACATTGCTGCAGTAAGCAAATAATTCACAAATTTACGTAAAATATTTCTTAAGAGATGGAATGAAATTCACAAATCTTTGCAAAAGTATGTGTTCACAATTTTATCTGGTTTGGAACTCCGAAAGGAGCAATTGAAGTGGTTTATAACCTGGTTTGTTAATAGCTGGATCAGATTCTTGACAGTCTTGTGTTTTTTGTAAATATTGTACTTATAGAGCCTTCCAAAAAGAATAGAAACATAAATTCAGACTAGCAGGAGTTTCAAATAGAATTTCTTTCCTCTTTGAATAAGACAAAAAAAGGGTCTATTCTTAAAAACACTGAGCTTATTTGAACACTAATTGGTAATGTGTGTGTGTGTGTATAAAACTGAAATATTGATCCCAAACTGTGAAGTTTAGTGTTCATGGTTATTTTATCTTGTTGTGGCTATTAACTGCAGTGGATATTGTGGACAGGACAATTGGGAAGTTTGAACTGTGTAAGGTTTGGAACTGTGCGAGCAGCCTCATTGTGGATACTTGTAACACCATACAAATTAAGTTATTTTTCACTTAATACTGTTTAAATAAATGGATAAGAATAAGTTTGGACCTTCATCTTTTGGTGGACAGTGTTCATGAAATAACATCGAAATTACACAGACCCCTACAGATTCAAGATCACACAAGGAAACAGACTCCAACATAAAATTATATTAAAACTATTCTAGTGCCCCTGAAGAGGACTATAAGTCCTCTGTAGTTGCAATCTCATTGTATTGTTGCAATCTCATTATCGAATGACCATTAGATAATCCAACCTATTGACTGGATTATCTAATGGCCATTCCAACATAAACCAGAAGTTTATGTTAGAATGAAACAAGATATATAGATATCAACAATGATAACATAGGATTATCTATACCAGAAACAGAAGGTTTATGTGAAGGAGAAAGTAGCTGCAATCTCATTGTGATTGTCAGCTGCTTTGAAAATTCTAGTGGACAAACTAGCCATGCATTCATGGTTGTTAAAAGAATGTGGAGGTGGTCTCCGTGTGGCTGCCTGCCACATTATATCCTTTGAAGAGTATTTATGTATTTAAACTTAGTTGATTGTATTTAATTTAATTATATATTGTTTTGTGGTTCTCACAAACTCTGAGCTTTGTACATGTAATAATTGCTTCTCAGTGGTACTGAGTTTAATTGTGGAAGTTTCTCCACTGGTAACAGTTTTCCCGCATCTGGGCAACCTGGGGGTGGGATTGCTGGCACCCACTGGTATTGCACTCTTTCTGGTGGGTGTGGGACTTGTGCATTTCAACATGAACGGAGATAGTAGACCCAGGCCCAGCTCGTGCTTAGGGACGTGCACCAGGCAACAGCTGCCCTTGTATTGGCTGCTCTTGGTGGCGAAGTGGCCTGACATTAACACCACACACTTTTTCGGGCCAGTTTCATAGAGGTTCTACGCCATCACAGATGAACTAGGTGGAGATGGACTTTTACCTAGGAGCCACCCTTGATAATAGGGCACATGCACACAATTGCACCAGGAGGTTACATGTAACATGACATCATATATATGAATAATAAGATTGTAAATGTATATAAAATTGTATATAAATCTTCTCCATAAGTTTTGTATATAAATGAATGCATATAAAATTGTGTGTGTAAATAAATGGAATGGGATGGAACTATCCCATACTGAATGTCCAAAACGACTTTGGCATCATTAAAAAAAACAAATAATCAAAAAATCACTAGCCAACAAAAAAAAATTTTTTTCATACTGCCGCAATGAAAATATGTGATTCTGGGAGAATTAAACGTGCTGATTCCGAAAATCACCATAAAAAGTCTATCCTGTCTACATCAAAAGATGTACCATGTTTAAATGTTAAAATAAAGGGATATATACGTGTAATTCAAGTTTGTAATACATACCTCAAGTTTGCAATACATAATTTCAGAAAAAATATAAATCATTGCAAAGTAGTTATATTTCAATGATATATAATCAGCATACGTGTAATTGTCCTTAAAAATGTTTGCTACTAAGGGATTTTCTCACGTATTCCTGCTTACTCTCCCTCACAAGGAACCAGCAGTAATCTTTCATCAAGATCTCAGAGACCTTGGTACCACTTTTCCATCATTTCCATGATGGAAAAGTGGTACCAAGTGGAAATCTTGATGAAACCACTCCCCTTTTTCATCACTCACATCTCCCAGATTTTCGGGGGAAAATTCGAGATGGAAATGAAGAAAATAAATTTTCAACGACATTCTAACAGCCCATGTTTTTGTAGCACTCAAGTAAATTAGACCAACATTTCATGGTTTTCTTCTTTCCTATTACCCAAAAAACCATGTACTACTGCCTTAAATGATCGCCAAGCTGCCAATTCAGCTTCCTTTAACTGGTTTTCAAACACATTGTCTTTCAGGAGTTTCCTAATTTGGGGTCCTATGAAAATCCTTAAGTTTGACATATGTTAAATTAGGAAATGCACCTCAAGTATGCAAATCCATTACCTTTCTTTACCTAGTAGTCCCTTCACAAAATTTTTCATCAATCCAAGTTTTATGTGCAGGGGTGGAAGACAAACCTCATTTGACTGCACTAAAAGAATATATAAAAGAATATATTTTACATTACATTGTCCTGGTATGAACTCGTCCCAGTGTTGCACAACATATTGTTCTTCTGTCGCATGGCTGTCCCACAAACACAAAAAACAACATTTTGTAACCCCTCCACCTGCAAACCAATAGCCTTAAGATCACTGCATATGTTCCAACCATAATCCTGGTAAAATTGATTCCGGTTATTTGTGACACATCGGGACTAGTGCATTTTGGCCCGAGTAAGCAGCTGCCCCGATTATCCGAAGTTTCACGTAAATAGTTAAAAGTACAATGGACCCCCACTTTACATTTGATTCACTGTACAATCAAATCACATTACGATGGACTCACCATAGTAAAGTACCGTTCACTATATGATGTGTAGTAAGCACCAGTTGTGATCACGTTTGTGAATTGAATTTTAATTCTATTAAACAGCGATTCTAATTATCGAAAGTAGTAGGAATATTATGCACAGGCTATAAAAGTAAAGATATATTAAGCACAAATTTGCCCTTTATTACCTTACCAATTAAAAAATTAAACGATACGTGAAAATCGGAAGAATATACGTGATAATCGGAATAATTAATACGTACTATAATATGTACATACTAACTAGTTGACATTTCTGTTCACTGACGTTTGTGGGTGGGGTTAAAATTAAAAACAGTAAAAAGATAAGCAATGAATAACAAAGAACATGGTACACTCAAATTGCAAGTAACACGATATGTGCAAATGAGAACGGAGGTGCCTCCGTAGCCAGGTGGGAAGGAGCAGCAGTGTGTAGCACACGCTTCTTGATTAGACCGGGGTTCGAGCCTGTCACCACCAAATACCGAGGATGCGGAAAGGTCAGGGAATGACCACCGCATATTCCCGGAGCAATATGGCCTTAGTTGCTAATGCTCCTAAAAAAAAAAAAAAAAAAAAAAAACCAAATAGCAAATGAGAACGGAGTAACAAGTTACGAAGCTTTAAAAATAGGAATGATTGAAGATAACATGGAAGTGTAAACACATTTCACCATAATAACCCACTGAATTTCAGCTGTCGGTATTATCGCAATTTCAACAAGATCGAGTTTACTATCCGTTTATGATAGATTGTACAAACAGAAAAGCCCAATAAACAGGTGACTGCTAATTGTTTTATGGTTGTGACCTCCAGAAATCCACCCAAACCATGCGGTACGGTCTGAGACAATCGTAGGGTAATCTCCGGTGCTGCGGTCTCCTGCCCTGATTAAACGGCATATTATCCCAATTAAGTGAAGTAAACCCTGGCTATTTTCTCGATTGGGTTCTGTTTTTTTAAGATTTGCCCCAAATAAACAGCTGCCCGATTAACTGGTAGCCCAAATAACCAGAATCCACTGTATTTAATAGCATGTAAGAACTTAGACATGCTTTCATGATTTTCCTTAAATCCAGCTGAATGAAACACAGGAACTCGTGGAAATTCATTGCCATTATGAAGCAAAACTGCTTTTAAACTTAATTTTGAGGCATCTACGAATAAACGCCATTCATCTGATTTATGCACGGCACCTAGTTCTTTCAGAAGTCCAATAAGGTCGTTGCAAAAACACATACTGTCCTCTGCAGCAAAATGTTTTATGTCTCTTTCGAAACACCGAAATCTGTGTTCCTGCTGCAAGTATATTCCACTGCTATAACCTAGAACCTAACAGTTCAGCATATTCTTTTGGCAAATTTAAGTCTCGAACCAAATCAATCAACTCATCTTGTTTTATTAGATGTACTTCACTACCTGAGCTTTAGCATCTTGTTGTTGTTATTTCGTTTTTAGGAGCATTAGCAACTAAGATCATATTGCTCCGGGATATGCGGTGGTCATTCCCTGACCTCTCCGCATCCTCCGTATTTGGTGGTGATGGGCTTGAACCCTCGTCTAATCAAGAAGCATGTGCAATGCACTGCTGCTCCTTCCCACCTGGCTACGGAGGCGCCGGTTCAGCCTCTTGTGAAGTGGAGGCTTCCGGCGAATCCTCAACTTGAACTTGATTGCTACCTTCCCCAACAACATGATCCCAAGTTTTGGGGGACACTGGTAATGGCAGATCGTTACTGTGTGGAATGGCCGAATTGCAGTAGGTATATTTGGATATATTATAGCGTATTTGCTTTTTTAGACATACCAGATATATTTGTCATAGAAGTAGCAATTATTAATGTGGTTAGATGGTTCTCATCAAACCATAGGTACTGCAAAAGGTAAAGCTTTGAGTTTTCTGTGTAACCACTTTCCTAAGGTTTGTTGTACAGGTAATACAACACTTGTAAGTAGGTGCTCAAGGTTTGTCTTGGTCACCAATTTTACATCCAAAATAAGAATACAAAAGTTTTATAATGTCATAGATGTTTTTCCTATGTGTCTGCTTATTCATTGTAGCACTAAATGAATTTCTCAGAATGTGAATTTAGTTTTTATCACTACACAGTATGCAGACTTGGCAACTTACTAGTTCTACTTGTATGAAAACACTGAAAGGAAAAATATTTGCAAATTTCCAGGTAGAGCCAGAAATTATTTTACTGCTACTGCAAGGATTGCGGGCTGCACCCTCTTACTCTCAAGGGGCTGTCTATGTTTGGAGGATAGATTAATACTTGGAAAACTTTGGCACAGCTTACGAAAATCCTCACGAAAAATGCTGTGTGCTCTCATCAAATTGTAAATTGTTGCATCGGAATTTGAACCTAAGAACCATAGGTAGTAGTCTGATTATGTTTATCATAAGAAAATCGAGGCCAGAATCTATTGCTAAAATTAAGAGAATCAGCTTATATTTATTAAAATAAATTATTACTGGCTAGATCAATGGTTTTTGACCTTTTTTTAGTAATAGCACCTCTAATTTTTTTTATTTTGTGGCACCCCTACTCAATTTTCTGCCTGTTAGATGTGATTCTCTGTGTGTGTGTGTATATATATATATATATATATATATATATATAGATTTTTTATTTAATATAAATTATAAACATATATATATATACACAGATATTTTAATATAAAGTATATATATACTTTATATTAAATAAAATATATGTAGTTATTACAATAATACAACTATAAACAAAATTAAAATTCATAATTCAAATTGTATATGTATAATAATTTTATTCTTTATATAGAGGTACTAAATAAACATCAATTATAGATCACTACAAAATTAAAAAGATACTGTACACCTTTTTATAATGAAATAAATATATAAATTTGAAAAAAAAAAAAAAAAAAAAAAAGTTTAAGTAACATAAGTAATATTATGCGAAATTGGCATATTTTGGTAAATGTAACTCCCTCCATATTTAATAACTGTGACATGATGTGAAACTTATGGTGATTTTTTAAATCTAGGCATAAAAATTATAAAAATTAGTTAAAAATAGCATTTAAATTCTTGGAGGTAAAAATCGTGTTGGCTAGTGTAATTAAATTAATAAATTAATTTAAAATAAAAAATGATAAATATAGAAATAAATTTTAAAAATGTGTCCACTGATGGAATGCAAGACCGTGGACACCAGCTATCTCACACTCAGGGAGCCCAAACTTAGGCAGAAAAGGGAAACTAAAATAAAATAAAAAGGCCAAAAAATAAATCCATTGGTGGGATGCATGACATGGACAGCAATCTTGTGTGCAGAAGCTCCAAACCAGACACCAACAAAATCCTGCCGTAAGCACATGGTCGGTAAGGATGCAGGAAAGGGGGAGATGGAAAAGGGGGGGGGGGGAAGAATAACTCAGTGAATAAAGTCCATGTCAGCATCACCTTAGATCTGGGGTTGGTGTAAGTATTCTGCATAGGCTGATGCATGAGAAAGAATCATTGTAGTTGTATCAAAACATCAGCAGTGGCCAGTAGGTGGTTGTCCAGATGCAAGCAGTTTTCAGTGAAGGAAAGCCTTGTTAGCAAAGTCCTGAAGAAGTAGATGGTTCTCTTTGTAGCTTAGCAGAATTTCTTCCAGACCAGGAGCAAGCAAAGCAAAAGTGGTCACAGGCAGCCATAAATCTGCATGTAGGTGACAATGGAAAAGGACATTCCCAGTTTTCACTATTGCCACAAATACACAGGTGAAGCTGTAAGATGGAATGCAGCCAGTTTAGTGACCCATGCTTAGAAATGAGAAATAACTAAGTTTGGAGTAAATCAGCAAGAGTCTTTCGACAGATGCAAAAAGAACATTTGGAATGAATTTGTAAGTTACTCATCCCATCGGGGAGTTATTCCAGTTATCTTACACTGCCAAATCAAAAGTTCCCAGTAATGTGACCAACTTTGGGATCAAGTAGTGTTACCTGTAAAAACCAAATATTCAATAGAAATTCCATGGCTTATATAACTAATACAATGGAAAATAAGCAGTAAATCAAGGGGCAAACAACTGTTAAGGACTTGTGGGGCTGGGGTTGATACAGTTCTGAAGCCTGACACATCGCCATAATCAGAATGCCTGACAGAAAATAGTTTATTCTAGACATTGGTTTTACAAGCACATCAAAACCAGTTGCCAGCGCCACAGGTGTAAATGAGATAGATACAGCTTTATACGAAGGGTAATCATTTAATTTGTGGACTGGTGCAAGATCTTACCCTGTTATCATCAGAATTGTATATTCTCCATTGAACTTGACACACTTTGACACCATCATACCCATGCATTAAATGCTCCTTGCTGGCCATTTTGCAAAAGACTGCAAAGTGCTTCTGTTGCACTTTGCAGTCTACGCAAGCATTGTGTTGGATGCGAAACACTTGCCTTTTAGGGCTTTCTTCAGATGTGGAAACAGGAAGAAATCACACGGCTAGGTCTGGTGAATAAGGGGGATGGTAGAACTTCGACACCTGTGGCAGTCATCAGTGCCTGCACAATATTAGTTGTATGGGCAGAGGCTGGCTGGCCGGAGACTGGTGTGATTTTGGCCATAAACACTAGTATGTAAGCAGCAGTCGTTATCAGTCCACTGCATGATGGAAGCCTCTTCAAGCAACTCATTTTGAGGGAAATGGACTATAATCTATTACACTGGTCCAGTGTGGGTTGGCAGATCAATTGTATTTAGCAGTCAGGCCTGAACCCCAGTTTCAAAGAGCGTGTACTATTGCATTCCCGCTTCTGAGCACTCAGCTGCAGAGGCTGTGAACACCGGTATGAGGCCACTACAAGTTATCCCTGGTAAGAACTTTTGATCCGGTCTGTGTATGGGGCCTGGTATTGTCTTGACGGAGAAACCACTGCACATTGGAATATATCCGACCTACAAAGACACTCATTACCATATGCTTCATTCATCTCTTTAACTGTTTCGAATGCATTTAAGTCCCATCTGACACAATAACATCATGTATTGATGTTCAGTCTGTATGTTGAACATGATACTTGCTTCTAAACAATAGTAACACGGCTAAAAAAACTTTACAGTACACTACTCACACTCTTCATGCAACACTAGCTGAACAAGTACAGGCATGGGCGCACAGTCTGCTCAGTAACGACCAAGGAGAGTGCCTCCAGCAGTAATGGAAAGTTCGCACATTGAACAAATCTTGCACCACTCTGCGAATTAAATGATCACCCCTTGTAAACGAGATGCAGACAATTCGAAATGCATATCAGCAAGGATGAATAATTTTTGATTTTTAACAAAGATACACCAAATGCTTAATTAAAATTGAGTTTGGGGTCAGTGATCATACCAAAAAATTTATTAAAGGCAAGGACTTATTTAAAAGTCTATACTGCCAGAGGAATTATCAAGTGATCCCTTTGATTGTATAACATTGAGAGAAATCAGTCTTAATAGCATTAGTATCACATTCATTTGAGGAACGAGAAGATCCTTTAACATGCTGGCGAGCTCAGCATATGTCAGTTTAGAGATTTTATGAATAGTCCTTAGGAGCCACTCATCCAAGGCAAGGTTCCAGGTGAATGGACCTAACACCAAACCTTGTGGACAACTACAGCTGACAGGCTTAATGATGGAGTTGGAACCTGAGACAGTAGCATATTGGTCTAAAGTAGCTTTTAGTTAGATTATATAGAGAAGGGACAAGATGCATGATGCAACTGAGCAAACTGTCCCACCAAAGATGGTAAAATGTGCTGATAAACTCGACATAGGTGGCAAAGACGTTGCCACCTATGTCGAGTCTCAACCTTGGACAAGTGAGCTTGACCAGAGCTTTCTCAGTGCCACGGCATAGATGAAAGCTGTATTGATCGACAAAGATGAGTGATTGGTCTACGAAGAGAGAAATGAGCCTCATAGAGATCAACCATTTTAGAAATTTGCCTAAATTAATCTAAATTATCTAGATAATTTAGAGAATAATTTTAACAGAGAAGGCACTTTCAAACTAAAGAAAAGACCTTCAAATATTTTAAATAATGGTAAGACAAGTGGATGAAAAAAAAAAAAGTAAGCTGCAACCATTATCAGTTCACTGCAGAATGTAAGCCCCAACGATTTGTGTTGAGCGAAATGGATAAACAGTAATCTGCCATGTTGGTCCAGTGCGGGTTAGCAGATTGACTGTATTTAGCAGTCGGGGTTGAAGTAGCATGCCCCAGAATGTGCTACTACATTTATGCTCTTGATCACTCAGCTACAGTAATAAGATCTGTACCCGAGCAGCTGGAATTATTCATTTTAGCAACAGCAAGACTGTAGTTTGAGTGAAGGTATCAGCTATAGCCATGGAAGAGTATATACAGCTATCAGTACAGTATGAATTTGGCAATGCTCAGGAAAGTCATCTGGATTATTTGTAGGCAAGAGAACATCTAATGCAGAATTAATGGTGTCATGCCGAGTAGTAGAGCCAGTAGTTATTGAGATGTGGACCTTATTCCGAGTTAGTCGATATACAATTCCCCAGTGGTCCTGATGTGTTAACAAGTTCCTGCCATGATCTGATTTTTCAATCACATAGTTTTAATACAGTCACTGTTATTCAGCACAAGGCTTATCAGACAATCTCATCAGTGAGCTGTTTCCGACTACGAGATTACGACTAGTAATTAAACTGAACTTAATAAAGCCCTCGAAAATTTCAGGAAGGTTCCAGTTTCTGAAATACTCAAACTGGTACATCTGGTACCCACTATCGTGCCACATTCAAAGTATCTTAAATCTTTCATATCTTCCAGGTAAGTAGTTGTATGCATGAATTGCATACAATTTTTGAACTTTGCGGCACAGCTTCTTGAGTAGACAGGTTGATTTATAAGTAAACCACGTATTGCTGAAATCAGCACTGACAAAGGCCATAAAAATGCCTGCTCTCTCTTGTGGGATTTAATCGCAACGATTGAAACCACTAACCTACAAGCCAGTCTGAGATCATTTAGAGGGAGCTAACGAGATAGTGCATCAGACCACTTAGGTTTTCCAAAGGCTCAGACTCAGAAGCATCACTTAGACTGAACAAATGCCATTATATCGCCAATCTAATTAAGGTCAGAGTGACTAGCCAATGTGATTTCTGTAATCGGGTAAATCAGAGAAGCGATGAGTTGAGAAAGAATGCAATTCAAGGTCACGACAAATGATATTCTCAAAGGAACACAATTTAGTTTGTAAAGGGCGAATCTCATTTAATAAAAAAAAAGGTAAACTGGAAATAACGCTAACATTGCTTAATGAGACTAGTACAGCATTTGCTGGAACATTGTAATTGTTTGCATGACCCTCTGATGGTTAACACTGCGTTGATCTTAAGAGGCAAAAGATTTTAATTAGATTATCAGATTGGGTGGGGTTAGAAATGGGGTTTCCTTAGAAATCAGTTGCAGGATCTGCTCCTGATGATTTTCTTGACATTGACGAGGGCATACAGGGCATGACTTGTATATTAAAATATATTTTTAGTATTTATAAGAAAAGAAATTAGCAGTCGGTCCAAACGAGTGTTCAACTGTACCCTTCTATTTGACCACTTGATGTGAGGCCTAATTGCCTCTGTGGGTAACACAGTCGGTAGAATCGCCGTCCATTCCACACAGGTAGAAAAGACCTGACACTCCGAGTCCCATCAGTGACAGAAGGATCCCAAAGATCTCTATAAATTAGAGAGATTTGGGATCATTCGAACGCATCCAAGGATGACTTCTACAGCAGCAGCATGTTAGGCAACAAGAGGAAGCAATACTCTTGATCTGGTTATCAGCAGTGATTCTTCATGCATTAATAATCTGCAGGTAAAATACCCACTTGGTGGCAGCGATTACAATGTACTAATGCAGAATTTAATTAAAGTACTTCTTACAAGGGTAAATGGAAATTTTTTTTGCGTTCGTAAGGGTGATTACAGTGGTCTCAGACAGTTAAAATTTTTTGCACTGGGACCAACTGGTGTTACAAACAGTGGAAAAGGCGCGGGTTCGAATCCCGTCGATGACGCGAGGAATTGTAATGGGCTTTTTTCACTCCGTGGCTGTTCGTCGGTCTCAGGCGTACACAGCAAGGTTTTCCTCCCAGAAACTAGTTTTTCGTCCAGCAAAACAGACAAATCCACCCTAGAACACACGCAATTATTAGACAAAAGGCACACAGCACAGCAGATGAATTTAATTATATGGGTGGCCTAATATAATAGTTTTTTTTTTTTTATCCAATTATATTGTCTGCACTGGTAGCACAGTGGTATTAGCACCGTCCTCACTACAAGGGGTGGAAAAGGCCCGGGATCGAATCCCGTCCATGACGCGAGGAAGTATTTTTCTTTCCGTGGCTGGGTTAGCCGGTGTCAGTAGTAGATAAGTTTCCCTACCCCCAAACCAGGTTTCTTCGTCCAGCCAAATCCGCCAGAGAACATACACAACACAGATATGAGTATATAGAAGCAATTCTGGGTAACTAATAAAATAAGTTGAATTTCCAATTATATTAAGGGAGGTAAGCAAACAGTCGCCAATTATTGATTCAAGGGAGGGCTCTATAGACTGGGGAATGCATATATATCCACAATTCATAAAGGGGGATAAAATAGCGATATGAATAATTACAGACCTAACAGCTTAACGTCTGTACAAAATAATGGAATCATTGGATAAAGAAGTAAAGCAGGACCATTTAGACAGCGATGCAGTTATATTGCCATCAGCATGGAATTGTCAATTGGAAGTCTTCTATAACCAATCTGATACGTTACTATGATGCAGTGATAAAGGAACCCGATGCAAAAAATAATTTTGACATCATTTACTTGGTTTTGTCAGCGATATACAGAAACATTGCAAGCAAGGACAAGGTGATTATCCCTTTGTATAAGGCCATGGTTAGGTCCCATCTTCAGTACTGTATACAGGTCTAGAGCCCTCACTTTAGGATGTAGATCTGTTGGAATGGCTTCGACAATCTCCAAAAATGTGACATGAAGCCCCATGCATATTCTTGTACCAATGTCTTTCCATTGGGTTCTTCATTCTTACAACTATCAATCAATTACCAATTCACTGGGTTCCTCCGTAGCCAGGTGGGAAGGAGCAGCAGTGCGTAGCACATGCTTCTTGATTAGACCGGGGAATGACCACCGCATATCCCGGAGCAATATGGCCTTAGTTGCTAATGCTCCTAAAAACCAAATAACAACAACCAATTCACTGATTTGGCTTTGTAATTAAGAACACTTACCTAATACTTTGTGAGATTACCTTTTCCCCTTAATATAGCCCATACATTTGTTTCCATGGACTGCACAAGGTCTTGTCTCCTGTGTTGTTGCTACCCATGTGTCGCACAATGTATCAAATAAAGCCCACACACAGGAAATACTGAACCCTGGGAGGTGGTGTATAACATCACCACAAACAAACTCCTGGATGAGTATAGCATCTTGTCCTTTTCCATGACCCAAACGTGCTCATCTGGGTTAATGGTGGGGACAGACATGGGAAGGAGGGTAGTTGGTTAGCTGTCTGACGCACCAAGGGCTGTGTGTTAGCTGTCTGACGCTTTAAGTTGTATACACTCTGTGTATTACAGTACTCTCTGGAAGCCAGAGATTTAATAGAATGTCTAGATTGGAATGTCATGTAGTGTTGTGATCTGTTGTTCCTCTGACCATTTAGTCCTTGTAACCATAATGGGACCCAACGTTGCCCACGCTTCTCCACGAGGAGGCAGGTCATACAGCCAGTAGATTTTTTTAAGTACTTTATATAGGCAAGGATCGATATAAAAGGATGGGGAGGGAAGCATTGCGGTGAATTACAGCCGAATTGGGGTATTGGTTTAAGTGAGGGGTGTTAAATTTTGCTCTAGTTCAATTAAGTTACTGTATGGACATACTTGGTAAGTTAAGTTTGAGTAGGGGAGAGAGAGAGAGAGAGAGAGAGAGTGAAAGCTGAGGGGAACTGATAGAGATAAGGGGACGATAGGAAGATAAGTGGGGTCAGGCTCCCACCAGGAGAAGAGGGGGGAAACGGGGACCAGTCTCCCCTTCCTGGGGATTTAAAGAAACCAGGTTAGGGCACTCGGTTTAGATCGCCAAATGGCAGAAGGTCAGATTCAGGAGCGGTTCCCAACATCCCGCCTGCAGAACTAGAAGGTCATTCCATATGTTGGTATTTGACATCCTTGTATTTCCAATTCTTCTATTTGCTAGTTTCGGTTTTGGTGGGGAATCTTGTACTACTACTTGGCGCTTTGCAGGTAGTCAGTTCTGGTCTATCAGACACGAGGCTGAGTTGAGACGTATCCATCTACGTATCTATCCTGTTGGGTCGCCATAGGCATTCTCTTCTTTGTTCATTGCCTGGGTGCAAGAATATTTGCTGATGCTATCGAGGCAGTGTTAGGTGGGTCGGAAAACTGCTAGCTTGGGGGAGATACACGAAAAGTATCTCCCCAAGGAAGGTTAACCAATGGCCGCAGACAGGCAAAAGTGATTCATGTGCACTGCTATTAGAATGAGCAACAGCATGGAAAGCAAGGCAATGGGGATTTCCAAGACTGTTGGGAGTCATAGTGGAACAAATAAATACATCGGCTCTGTTAGGGTAACTAAGAATAGAAACAGGTGCATGTATACTTGCATGTACACCAATGCTGGGAGTATAGCTGATAAATTTGATGAGCTTGAAGTTCTAGTCAAGACACCAAAGGCAAGGCAGATATTGTCCGGATATCAGAGACGTGGTGTCACACAGATATAAGCAGTGCAGAATTGGAATTTTGGGAGTATAACGTGTACAGAAAGGATAGAGAGGGCAGGAAGGGAGGAGGGGTTATGCTGTTAGTTAAGAAACACAATATAAGGAAGTGCATTCAATTGATGTTGGTGAAGAATGCAATGTTGAGACTGTTTGGTGTGACATAAGCACTTGGAAAGGAAAAATGACAATAGGTGTGTATGTTATAGGCCTAATGAATCTGAGGAGTATAATGAGCAATTGTGCAGAGAAATAGAGTGGGCCAGTAAATCAGAATGTCTTATAAAGGGAGATACCCCAGGGGCTCCCATCTGGTGAATATGGGCTTGGCACACCCCAGGGTTCTGAGCTGGATATCATTCGCTCTCTCTCTCTCTGAGGGTAACTTGGGATTTTTTTTTTTTTTTTTAGTGCAGCATAAGCCTCAGGAGTCCTTGCACCTTATAGCTAACAATAATAATAATACTCTATTTAGTAGCGTCAAGTTTAGGTGTCATTTCTGGATGTTCAGTCTTGCTGCTATTTTCTTGTTTGTTTGGTGCGGGTCCGTGGTTCGCTTAGTTAATCTCCTACGTTGTTATGGAGTGCGATCAATGTCCACCTTGCGAAAAAATCCTGTGCAAACTTATGAATACTTTGTATTCTTCTTCTGTCATGTCCAGTAAAAGGTGTTCCTGGTTACTGGGAAGGTACGTAGTCTTGGTTATCAGGATGCTTCGGAGATCCTCATAGTATTCACATTATGTTGCCTTTGCCAAGTCTAACTCTCTGCATCAGTGGCGTAGCTACCATTTAGGCAAGCAAGGCAATTGCCTGCCGACTTGGGGCCCTTTAGGGGCCCGGTGTCTTTGGCTGTCTCCTCTTTTTGCAATTTTCATTAAGTATGGGCCCGAACATGTTCTTTGCCTCCGGGCCAGAAAAGGGGTAACTATGCTACTGCTCTGCATCCACAGTTTGGGTCGTCTACAATTCTTACAATACGAGCTAATGTCCGACGCATAGTCCATGTGGATATATATTTAGTTGTTCCTAGTTATACTAGGTGGTTAGCTGAACCATTGTCCCGCGTCGCTGCAATGTTACAAGAATTTTACGTTTAGAGTTACACATAACGTTTATTCTCACTTTTTAAGTTAATTTTTTTATTTTTAACTTTATTTGTTTATTATTACTTTTTGAATATTGTAGCAATACAATTTAATATTTTAACATTATACAACATAATGTCCATTATGTTTTCAAAATAAGTTTCATTTTTTCTTTTCACAATTGGATTTTCTAACTTTTCGGATTTTACCTGTGATGCGCAACGCTATAGTATGTGTATGCCATGCTTCGGTTTATGGTGTATGAATTTATTCTGGCTGTTTGGCGTTATTGTTTTCTGTGGAATTTTTAGATGAGCTGTATAGTGTAATTATCAAAGATTTGAAATTTCAAGTATTGGCGGAACGATGGCCAAATTTTTTGGGTCACCACTTTCAAAAAATGCCGTTGCATCAAGATTTTCTTTTTTAACATCGCAATTTGGCTGGTGTTTATATGGGAGCGAAGTTAAATCTGAAGGAAATATTGGAAGCCTCCTTAAAAACAATAAAGTTGTAGTCTTTATGAAAGGAGTACCAGATGCTCCAAGGTGTGGATTTAGTAACGCAGTGGTTCAGATATTGCGTATGCATGGAGTTAATTATGATAGTCATGATGTTCTCGCAGACGAAAACTTGAGGCAAGGTAAGTTCATACTACTTTGTCAGTTGCTCACTTTCTTGGTTAGATCAAGGAAACTATCATTCCATTTTTTCTGTTTTATCAGCTCAATTGTCGTTTAATGGATGCCTAAGAATGAAGTGTTGTATCAGAGTGGCATATGCCTAGTCCCCTCCCCAATAAGAATTTCAGATGATGATTAAACACGCCACTGGAGAGTCCTGTTTGGATTACTAGAATCCCCAAAATTCCACAGAACCTACAACCTCAATTTAAACGCGTCACTGTGATTCTCTAGTAAAAGAATGTTAAAAAATATAAAAATAAAATAATAATAATTATTACAGCAAATGCTTAATAGTGGGATCGATCCTATTCGGAATTTGGCATTTTTGCGATACGTAGTAGTAGCTTCAAAAATGCTTGGGCTGTACCAGCAATAAAAAGAGTCCAGTTTTAAAATCTTAAGCTAACGAAACGTACGAAAGCATTGTCAATACAGAATTTTTCACTTTCCACACGTGTGTGTGTGGCGCGTCTGTGCGTGCAGACACAGAGTAGGCCAGAAAATTGCGAATATGTTATTATTATTAATAGCCATATAGTGCAAGGAAGCCTGAGGCTTATGCTGCACCAGCCAAGAAAAAAAAATTTTTTTTCCGAGTTACCCTGAGAGTGAGTGAGTGAGAGAGAGAGAGAAGTAGAAGGGAATCACCAAGAAAGAGAAGAATGATGATATCCAGCTCAGGACCTGGGCTGGTGGCATGCCACCAGCCCATACCCCACTAGATGTGAGCCCCTGGGGGTTATGAGGATTTTAACTTTATAGACGTTGGTCGCTTACAATAGCAAAAAAAATTATGGATTTACTGGATAACTGTTTTTTATACAATTTTTTTAGGGAAGCTACAAGAAAAAGCATACCCTTGATCTGACTTGTTCTTGCATTAACAACCTTCAGGTAAAGGAACCAAAGGATCACAGTGCATTGATGTGAGATTTATGCTGCTACTGTAAAGGCAAGGGATTTTGCTTTTACAATGATGGCTTGGGTATACCTTCTGTAGCATGATGTGTAAGTAAACTGTGTTGTTTGAAGATAATAAAGCACTTATTGTATGGTTATGTTTATTTCCGAATTGGAAATATGTACGTAATGGGTCAAACGTTTTGTGGTATTTTCTTACCACTTCTTCGGTGACAGCTGACTGCAATATCACCATCACAAATGATCACTTTGTTCACCAGAACATGTAAATTTTTTGTGGCGGTGATAATGCATAGATAGCTGTCACTGAAGAAGCAGTAAGAAAATACTATGAAACATTTGACCCAACAAGTTCTGCTGACCAAAGTGATAATTTGTGATGGTGATGCAGAGACATCTGTCACTGAAGAAGTGATAAGAAAATACCACAAAACATTTGAGCCCATATTTCCAATTCAGAAATGAACATAATAATACCAATGTGTGTTCTGAATGTTTTATTATCTTCAAAAGATGAGTATTGATAGATGGAAAGTGTTCTGGGAAGTAATCACAGAAGCTACTGAACTATTTATACCAAAGAGGTACTGTTGAAGATTGAGGCCTAAATGGATATCAAATAGAGTGATAAGACTAGTAACATAATCAGTATTTTTAGTGGCAAATGATGCAAGGAAGCAAATTGCTGCAGTATCAGCCAAAAAAACCCCCCCCAAAAAAAACCACTACCCTACCCAACTCATCTGTCCAATCAAAATATCAACTTCCACCACAATAGCAGAAGGTAGTCTGTTCCAACAATCAGTTACTCTCTGGGGCTGAAAGCATATTTTCGTACCTCTGTCTTTCAACCATTCTTTTTTTAACCATGCTTTTTCTGTTTAAGCTTATATTCCTTTGTGTGTTGTCTGAGAAAGCGTAAGAATGCCACCAGCATAATCTTATTCTATTCATATAAAGCCTTCACATCATCAGGTCTTCTCTCTCTCAGGTGTCTAATTTCCAAACACTGTAATATGCAAAACTGCAGTCTTTCTTGGTAAGCGTATTCTTTTTGTGTCCTTGACTAATCTGGTTGCTCTTCTCTACACTCATTCCAAGAGAATCTACATTCTTCTTAAAGATGGCAATACTCAAGAAGTGGCATAACCAAGGAAGTGATTATCTCATTATACAATGGGATAATCAATTCCTTGTCTCTCGGCGCCTCCGTAGCCAGGTGGGCAGGAGCAGTAGTGCGTAGCACACGCTTCTTGATTAGACCAAGGTTTGAGCCTGTGACCACCAAATACAGGGGATGCGGAAAGGTCAGGGAATGACCACCGCATATCCCCGGAGCAATATGGCCTTAGTTGCTAATGCTCCTAAAAACCGAATAAAAAATAACAAACTTCCTTGTCTCCGCTGGCAAAATTCCTATATATTACTGACAAAACCCCATGAGCTGTCCTAGCAGTCTGTCTGAACTTCTCAGAAAATTTCTTGTACAGTTACCTCTAGATCTGTTTTGTTCTCTGTCACCTTTTGAGTGTGGAACACCCAATTTGTATGTTGTTCTCAGATTACTTATGGTTATATGCAGTACCTTGCATTTATCAATGTTAAATCCCATTAATTTCTTCAGCCCATTTACTCTAGATCTTGTTGCAGCAGTACACTGTTATTCTAGATATTAACTGCCATGCCAGACTTTGCATAATCAGCAAACTTAAGACAGTTGGTTGGGTTTTATTGGTGCATTAGCAACTAAGGCTATATTGCGCATTTAGACAGTAAGCTTGATATACCTTCATCAGTAACATTAATAAATAATATTAACAGTAAGGGGGCTCAGCACCAAATCCTGAAGGATATCACTAATAACATTAGTCCAAGAAGAGCAGTGTTCAATTATAACTACGCTCTGCCTTCTACCATTTAGCCATCCTTTATCCATAGCAGTAACCTGCCCCTAATGCTACACTGCCTTACTTTATACAGCTGTCTTTCACATGGAGCAGTATCAAAAGCTTTATTGAAATCTTCAGACAAGGTCTCCTTTTAACAAATCCATGCTCTGATTTCTGTATAACTATAGTGCTGCAATGTTCTTTAACACTTGACTACATTATTCACCCCTGAACAGATGGTAACTAATGGAGCCAATCAAGCTAACAGGTCTATCATCACACACTTTGGTTCTTTTTGCGAGTAGGAGAGACACTGGCACATCTACAATCTATAGGAACTGCTCGTGAATCCAAGGATGCTCTCATGGCCGAATTATGGCCAAAAGCCTGCTTCTTTTGCTGCTCCTTTTTAATAAAATTAGCATTAGTAGAGGCATATGATGCAAGCTTATGCAGCATCAGCCAAAAAAAAAAAAAACCACTCCCATTTCACCCCTCCGTTCATTCGAAATACCTGTCCAGCTGAGCCTTAAATTTATTTAGGCTATCAACTTCCACAACAAGGGATGGAAGTCTGTTCCACCAACCAATTACCCGCTGGCCAAAGGCAAATTTCTGCACATCTATCCTACATCTGTCTTTCCTCAATTTGAATTTATGCCCTCTCAGGTGAGGGCATAAATTCAAATTGAGGAAAGGATTCTGAGCAAGAGGAAGAATAGGATAGATTGGATAGATTCTATCAGCCCACAGATGCCATGTTTACTTTTAACTTCAACAATTTCTTTTACTTTACTTCTCAGTTATCACAAAATGATTTTGCTCCTACTTATACTTGGTTTACTTCTGGTATTCCCATTCCTAAAATCTTCTTCACTGGAAAATGTAGATGCAAAATATTATTTACCTGAACAGAAGTATCAGTAGTTTTGCCATTCATATCTAAGTGGGCCAATGTTATGTATCCCTTTCCTTTTAGTGTTAATATTATGTAAAGAATTCTTTAATACTTTACATTCTTATCCAGACTTCTCTTATTCTGCTGTAGCTTTCCTAACACTTTTAGTAATTTGATTGCAGACCGATTTTGGTTTGCACATAGATGTTTGTGTCCCCTGATAATTTTCAATTTCTCGTGCATTTTTATTCTTTGCTACCAGTCTGATTAGCTCGTCTAATAACCAAGTATAAGTGGGAACAGCACAGAGATACTGTTCAGATGAGCCTGAACAGTATCTCTGTGCTGTAACTTAGTATAGTTTGCAATGAAACGTTATTTTAAATAATTCCTCTATAGTGACTCCAAAGTATCGACAACATACGGAAGGATCAACTAGAGGTAATAATATTGCCTACTACTTTTTAAATGAGGAAATAAAGGTTAGAGTATGTAAATGTTTCGTTATGAAAACACTGGATATTGGAGACAAATTAATCTGGAATACATGGAAGACAGTAGACGAATGTGGAATTTTAGAGAAGGAAAAGCAAGGAATGAATGCAAATAAACCGAAATTATCGGAGGAGTTAAAAAATTCTATAAAGGAACACATTAACAGTTTCCCATTAATTGATTCACACTATCTCAGGGCACAAACTTCAAAACAATATTTGGATGGCAGTCTAACCCTTTCCGAAATGCATAGAATGTAGGCGAAAGAAAGAAAAGAGAAAGGACTTGACTTTGCAAAGAGATGCAGTTATGAGAAAGTATTCAATTTTGAATTTAATCTTTTGTTTTTTACACCGAAAAAAGATCAATGCTCTTTGTGCCAAATGTATGAAAATAGTAGTCCAGAACAGAAAGAGGCCTTGCAATTGAAATATGAGTCACATATTAATAACAAGATTTGAAGCCGAGAGGAAAAATGCAAGGATATTAATGAAGGGAAAGACAAGGAAAATAAAATTGTATCGTGTTTTGATCTTCAGGCAGTATTACAGGTGCCTTGTGGAGATGTTGCAATATTTTATTATAAGCAGAAATTAAATTGCTTTAATTTTACCTACAAAAGAGGTAAAATTATCTCTTTTGTAGGTAAAAGAGGGATTTTGCATCACAAAAGAGGGATTTTGTTACTTTTGGCACAAGGGCATTGCAAATAGAGGAGTAAACAAAATCAGTTCTTGCGTTTTCCTGTACTTGCAAAACCACTGCCTTACTAAAGACACTCTTTTATTCTGACAATTGTGTTGGACAAAATAAAAATAAGGCAGTGGCTTGTCTTTATTTATATGTGGTCACTATGTTTGAAATACCTTCTATAACTTATATTTAACAGTTGGTCATACACAGAATGAGGGAGATGCAATGCATGCAACTATTGAAAGTCAAAAAAAAAGCGACTTTTAAAATCTGATCCAATTTATACACCTGCTCAGTGGACACCTGTAATACAAATGGCACGAAAAGGAGGAACTCCCTATGTCGTAAAAGAATTAGCTACTGAGGATATATAAGTGACTTTAAAGATCTGTCAAAGCAAATGGGTACTAATTACATGGTGAACAAAGAAAATGAAAAGGTGTTATAGAACGATATTAAGGTATTGCATGTTCGCAAAGATTCTCCAAACACTATTTACTACAAGAATAATTATAATGAGGAGTATAAATGTATTGATATTCGCAGAAGACAACGTGGCCGACTAAAAACGATGCCTGATCTGATAAAGGCCTACCAAGCTCCTCCAAAGTTAAGTGCTCAAAAACTGAAAGATCTGCTAGAACTTTGTAGAACTAATGCAATACCTATTGTACACCATGCATTTTTCAAAAGTCTCCAAAGTTCAGAAGATTCTGTAACGGCTGCTGTTCAATGATGATAGCGAATGGATTTCAGATTTTTGTATTTGAATTATTTGTATTTTCTTATTGTACCTAGATGTAATAAATATTTTTATAACTGTCTAACATCTTTTAATCCTAAAGTGCCCTGTTATATATAAAATAATATCTATGGCCATAATGCCTTAAATTTAAGAATGATAATTATTATCATTCTTAAATTTAAGGCATATTATGGCCATAGATGAATACGCAAAATAAAACAATCAGTGCAGTACAGCCTTATCTCAAATTTTTCGAAAATAGAAATAATCTACAATAATTTTAGTACTCATGTTTTAAAACTTAGATTTCAATGAAATATGGTCACCAAACGTGGAACTGTAACTTAATTACATAATTTATTATCATGAACAATCATATTCAAATTGCTATGTAAAATATGTAATTTTGGACATGTGGCCCTACTGCATTACATGTGCTATATGTTGGGTCATTTTACTTTGATTACAACATTCTAAAACTGCATACCTTGACCATTAATGTCAAGTTTTCCAGCAAACCGACCAGCAGTATGTACTCGCTGTATAAGTTGATCCTCATTTTATGTATTTATTTATTTTTTTTTTTTTTTTACGGTTACCTTTCACATTTTGTGTAGTGAGTAAAAGTTGTATTAAGAACCACTCTATACTTTTAAATTCAATTATTTTTGCTCTATTCAATGTTCATATTGTGACATTTTATTACATATTGTGATAAAAGTTCATATTGTGACATTTTATTACACACACACACACACACAGTAAACTGTGAAGGCAGTGGTAGTGTATGAAGCTTCCTTATGTACTTGGTTTCAAAACTGAAACTTACAGGATTAAGGGCGTTTGTCCGTCCTTGGCACGCTAAAGCCATAGTTTCATTGGCACCATTAAACCAAAAAGCATATGTAACAATGTGTGACTACCCTCTTATTGATGTTATTCAGGTAAATGGGAGGCTTTGATTATGTAAACCAAGCAATTCCTTGTAGTCTGTTTAACACTGCACTGCAAATTGGTTTCTCTGACAGAGAATTTAATATCATCCACACGCATATGCAATTACGCTCTACAGGAGAGAATTTTTCAGTTATAGCCTATTGGCATCATTCTGTTTAACACGTGTTGAACAGAATGTTTAACATGCTGTGAAAAGCAAAAACTTTTTTAAGTGCTTGTTCAGGATAAAATGAAAATTATTGGAGAAATAGAAAATGGTAAGAAATGTTGTTGCTCATGAATTGAACTTCACAATATGGAATTCAGAGAAAAAAATGATTAAGGTAATTAATCTATGTTTACTGATTAAAGTAGAACATTTTGTCAAAATATTTGGAATTGTGAAATTTTCCACTGTTTGAGCAAATTGATTTAATGTATGTATGGAGCACACATGCACAATGCCTATGAAAGTGAAACATTAAGTATAACTTGATTCATAACTGTGTGATATATAAGCATTTTATATCTGTCAATCAGGTTTTATTATCAGTTTTCTAATAATTTTAATGTAATTCACAAAAAAGTCGACCTCTGTTACAGTTACAGTCAGTTATAATATCAAAAATATTGCGTTCTCTTTGATGAGCTATAACAAAGTTTCACTATACTGTATTTGACTTTAAAAGAGTATTTCCTAATTTTCCAATTAAAAAAAAAATTCTTTAAATGTACTTTTATGGATGTCTCATGGACAATTTTTCCGGTAGTCAATACCTAAAACAGAGACAACAGAAACAATAACAACTGCAATTATTCAATTTCTAATTGTCTTCCAGGATACTCCCTGACCCAACCGATGGTAGTGACTCAGTACCTAATAACAGCATGAATTTAGAAGAAATTATACAAATGAGTGAGGTGGAAATGTCAAATTTGAGCGAGATAAGTGCTAGTGCTAAAATAAATATTGTGCAAGATGAAATAACTCAAGAAATTATAAATGATTATATAAAAGACGAATCAGTTTCTATTAGTGATCCTGGCAAATGCCGAGAAATATTGTGACAAAGTTAAAATCAAGTTTATTGAAAATAAACCAGAACAAGTAAAGAATATTGTTTTTTCAAAAGTTGATCATGGAAGATTTTTTTCCTCAAGATTATTACGAAAAAAAATTTCCAAATAACCTCCTGAAATTCATTACTCTATTCAATATCACAAAATGCAGTATTCTGTTATACGGTAGAGCGTCGACAACCTAAACTAGTTAGGACCCAGAGTAGTTCGGACTTCCGATTTGTTCGGATTTTCGAACTTATCAAAAGTACTGTTCTGGAGACTTAAAAAGAAGGTTAGTAAGTTTAGAAATAAAAACATAAGAGTTTCATTTATGTATTTTTATTCATAGGTAGCAAAACAAATGGAACTTTCAGCCACAATAACACATTTATAGGCCTTTAATGAAAATAATTACTTATTTTCTGCTGCAACATTTTTGAACTTTGTTTCTTTGCTCTCTCACTTTTTTCAGCAATAATAGTTGAGTTGGACAGGATTCAGTTTGTTGCTCATACCTAGCTCATGGGTGACACAGTTGGTAGAATCACCGTCCTCCCCACACCGGGTGGAAAAGACCTGAGTTCGAGTCGTCGATGATGTGAGGAATTTTTACGGGCTTTTTTCAAAACGTGGCTGAATTAGTTGTTCTCAGGCAAAGGCAGCATGGGTTTTTCTCCCAGAAACTCTGGTTATTTTGTCCAGTAAACCAGAAAATCAACTAGAGAACACACTCAATTTACAGACCATATGCACAGAGCAATATGGTCTTAGTTGCTGATGCTCCCAAAACAAACTACTACTACAACAACAAACAGCATCTTTGTAGGATGGGTCATTAGCTGTTCTCACAGTTTTCTTTTCTTTTTGCACCATCATTTGGCACCTCCGTAGCCAGGTGGGCAGGAGCAGCAGTGCGTAGCACACGCTTCTTGATTAGACTGGGGTTCGAGCCTGTGACCACCAAATACGGAGGATGCGGAAAGGTCAGGGAATGACCACTGCATATCCCCGGAGCAATATGGCCTTAGTTGCTAATGCTCCTAAAAACCAAATAACAAACAAACAAGCATCATCATTTGAATCAAGTTTTGATGCAAACTTTAAAATTTTTTCCTTGTTGTTTGTAATTTCTGTTATGGTTGATCTTCCAACTAAGTAAAATTTTGCTAATGAAGACCCGCTTTCATCCTTTGAAAGTCTATTTAAAATCCCTATCTTCGATTTATTAAAATTTCTGCTTCCTTTTAAAAGACAAAGAACACTGCCATATTTTACTACAGTATGATAAAATAAAACTGTAAATGTTCAGAATCTCTTCATTCCGATATCTAAACTTCATATGAGGGCTGATGACCCTCCTATGTGTGAGTCCTGTGGTACTATTTTAACAATCAGACACATTTTAGTTGACTGTACCAGTTTTAGAAATGCTCGTTTTACCGCTTTTAACCATCTGACTGAGCCGTATACACTCAGTCAGATTTTATCCGACAATGACCATGTGTCTCTTATTTTTAATTTCCTAAAATCAGTAAACCTTTTTAATTATATTTAAACAATATTATTTTAAGATTTTTTATTGTTACTTGTTTACTGATATTTGTCTGTTACAGTTATATACTTGTTTTTATAACCTGACGTAGTGACCTAATTCAGTAGGTCACTGAAAATTTTTTACTTTTTATGACCAGGCTTTGGCGCATTATAGCCATAGATGCTGATGCGCCAATAAAACTCAACCAAACAAACAAACAAACAAACTAAACTTCATAAACGTTTTACTCTGTATCTCGCTTGCACGTATCGTGTTGAGATATCTGCATGCCCTGTTCTTTGTTATTGATTGACCTTATCTTTTTTTTTTTATTGTTTTAGATTTTACAACCTCCCCCCCCAAATGTCAGTGAACATAAATATCAGATTACACGGTGTTATGTTTAGTTAGTACTGTATGTATATTAATTAAATATGTCATTTAATTTTATTGATTGGTAAGATAAAATATAGGTATAAATTTGTGCTTCATATCTTCATTTTGAAAGCCTGTGGATCATATTCCTCCGCTTATTACAATTGTCATTTAATAGAATCAAAATTCAATTCACAAACATAATCACAATAACTGGCACTTCTGTAATTATTTTATGGCACCAGCATAAAAAAAATAAATGCTGACTTGTTCGGATTTCCGATTCTTTACTGTAATTGCAAACTGTTTTCTTCTAATAATAATATTCCAAGATTGGCAATATTTGTCCAGACATCTCTTTATTCACAAAAAAAGTTTGGCTTATGCTGAGTGCACCAAAAAATTAATTTATTTGAATACAATTTTATAGTTTGGAAATATGATAGATAACAAACATGAGTGCAGCAAGTAAAACTACGATGGCATGCAGTATTAAAAAGAATTGTTTTGTGTATGCAATATTTAGCAAAACAAAATTTGGCTTTAAGGGGCACGAATCCAAAATTATTTGAAACAATAATGGGAACTTTTTACAGTTACTTCAGGTGATTGCTGAATTTGATTCCACAATGGCAGATCACATTAAAAAAAATTGAAATTAATAAAAAAAAATGCATCCCATGTTATTGCTGACAGACCATAATTAAGTATGGTCTGTCAGCATTTCATTTTTGTTAAAATTTTTATCATCAAAAGATTCTCTTCTCTACCCTTTAAGTCCTCAGACCAAACAAATACAAGTTGATTACGTTGCTCTGGTTATGATCACAATTCTTCCACACCATGTGGGAAAACACCTAGGTTCAAATCCTGTCAAGGTGGGAGAAGTTCTTATGGAGTTTTTAAGACTGTGGTCAAATTACAAATTCATCAGTCTGATGGAAAGTCCCCCCCCCCCCGGAACTGGTTTTAATCTAAAAATAGGCAAACCAGCTGAATAACATATGGAGATACAGATGCAATATACTTATGCCCCATGACCATAGCTGCTTTGCCACTTAACATGCACATAGTACAGCAGTACTAAATATGTTAACGTTTTACTGAAAGAAAGAAAAAAGCTCAGTGAAGTTTCTGTATTCCTTTACAAAGCTTGTGGAAATCAAAACCGAAAACTGCAGACAAAGACAACCAAATTACATCACTCTTGTTACAGGCTAACATGAGAAATTTGTGCAGCTGAGTTGATTCTTGCCTGTTTATGTGGATCCAATGGGGGGATGGGGGGGATTTGGGAAGATTTCTTCGCTCCCAACCTCCAACCAGATTAAATTGGAAAAATTAATTCATTTACTACAAATGGCATCATTGTTATATTCCCTCCCCAAGACAAGCAGTCTGGATCCAACTGTACTTGTGTATAGTAATGTATATTTTTGTATAATCTTTATTGCAGAAGCTATGGCACTGCCTTGCAGTAGGCACACAGCTAGTAGCCAGAGGTTTAAGAGGATTGAAAAATAAATGAATTTAGATTATACAAAGAAATAAATTTAAAAAAATAAATGAAAAATAAAATAGGTAATGACATACATTGTCTTGAAATTTAGGGAAGAAAGTTAAATTATATTAAAATGAAATTTATCTGCAATGATTAAATGCAGTAGAACCTCAGCACATACCAGATATTTTTATTAAATAATACAGTAGCTCAAACTCTATAATTGCTACAGAACAATACTTGCCAACATTAAACCAAAACATGAACCTGCACTGCCAGATTTGTCCAGTGGATAATGTACTTGCCTAAGAAATAAAGGTCATTGGTTCAAATGTTGCTTCCAGTATTTTTATAAAAAGAAGTATAAATTGTGGGATGTGATTTTGGCAATCAAACCTTAAAAACAAAAAGAACTATCATTTCACAAAATGAATGAGTTTATACATTGGAAATACATGGTAACAATTGACATATGGTCTAGAAATATATAAACAAAAAAATTAGTGTTTAGCTCAGTAAACACTAATTTTTTTGTGTTTACTGAGCACTTTTCAAAAAAAATCCAGCACTTTTTGCTGGATTTTTGAGGTTTTGCTGCATTTAAAAAACTGTAAATTGATTTTTCTGCAAACAACTACTCATTTGAAAGAGTATGTTCACTGTAAGAAACTGATTTTGATGGTATGAAATTACATGTTGTAATTTCATGCAAAAATATTATTGTTTAAAATTATATTAATGCTCCAGTCTTTTGTACTGGGCTCTCTTTGTGCTGTTGATTCCCAGGTTATCTAAGCTGAATGACTTTCCAGACATTTATTTAATAAGCTGACTTGAAAATTTCAGCCATAAGGTCCTGGACTGTTACTCACTGTTAGTGCTCAGAATGGTAGTAGGACACCCTTGTCAGAAATCCCAGCAAAACATCAGCAAAGGTTGAGATCTGTACAAATATACAAGGTTTGTAGATATCTATACAGATACACTTTCACAGCTTTCAATATCCTGAAAAAGGCCTCTGAGGTTGGCAAATTCATATTTTAGCAATAAATCAGCTCATACGCCAACCATAAGAATAAGTATTTTACTGTAACTAAAATATTTACAAATTAAAAATAAAATAAATATTTGCAAAAACTGCTATTATATTAAATTAAATTATGTACATGTGAAAAACATTAAAACTGTGATGAGATCCTTGCGATAAAATACACTAAAATAAACCGGATTAAAAGCGATAAAAATCTGGAGCTTTCGGAAGCATCGGCTTCCTTCCTCAGCAATAACAAAACTTCCTGCAGCACGTCCATATATAACAGGCTCACGGTACTTATACACGTGGTGCAGTCAGCGCATGGTCTGAACTGGAAGCGGAAACAGCTCGGGAACGTGTCAAGCAAAACCGTTCATCCGTACTTAGGATGATAGTTTCAAACAGAGGATGCATACGCATACCTCTGTCCCTATTCATAATATTGTGGTCGGATGAACAGATTCGTAGGCTCTCGAGCCATTTACAGTTCCAGAACCCATGCGCCCAATCCACAATAACCGCATCCTCTGATTTGATTTGATGCTGCTTCTCCCGAAAATGTTTGGCCACAACAGACTTATTGTAATCAGCAGTTTTTATAGCATTTGCATGCTCCCCCAGACAATCCTTGAGCCGTCGTTTATGCGGACGATAAGGCGCCTCCGTAGCCAGGTGGGAGGGAGCAGCAGTGCGTAGCACACGCTTCTTGATTAGACCGAGGTTCGTGCTCGTCACCACCAAATACGGAGGATGCGGAAAGGTCAGAGAATGACCACCGCATATCCCGGAGCAATATGGCCTTAGTTGCTAATGCTCCTAAAAAAACCAAAAAAAACCAAATCAATTATGTGGACGAGACATGCCAGAAGTTTGATAAACTTCTGGCATTCCCCTCCCTGAATAACTTCTCATGTGTGAATGTAGAAGCAAAATACTCATTCAGTTTGGCAATCTGAGCAAGATCATCTACAGTCAAACCATCAATATTAAGTAGATCAATCCGATTCATCCCCTTCCTTTTAGAGTTTATATAAGTAAAGTCTTTGCATCCTTTGCCTAAGATTTCTCATAAACTGCATTTGCTTGCCTAACCTCCTTTGTGAATTGATTACAGACTATCTTATATGTACCATAGGCTTCTGTGTCACCTGATAATTTATATGTATCCCATGCATTTTTCTTCCCTGCCATGAGTCTCATTAGTTTATATGACATCCATTTGAGCCTAAACTTAGAACAATGTTTCTTAGTAGCCTAGAAAAGCCTAGTAGCTTTCAAGATTAATTCCTTGAATGCTTTCCATTTAGAATTGGCTGTTGATAATATCAATTTGTCCCACTGTATAGGATTTAAAAAATCTCTGAGACCACTGTAGTCACCTTTACGAAAGCAAAAACCCTTCCCTTTATCCCTAATGGTAGTTACCTCCTTGTGTAAATCCCACATCAGCACACTGTGATCACTGCCACCCAGTGGCTTCTTTATCTGTAGATTCTTAATGCAGGAAGAATCACTACCAGTGATCATATCAAGAGTATTACTCCCTCTTATTGCCTTTAGAACATGCTGCTGTAGAAAACAATCATACAATAAATCCACAAGTGACCAATCCGAAAGTTCCAGTCATTATCTGGGAAATTAAAATCCCCCATTATAAGACACTCTGATTTACTGGCATACCCTATTTCTCTGTATTGTTGTTCATTGTACTCATCAGAGTCATTAGGCCTATAACAAACTCCTACCCTCATTTTTGCTTTCCCAGTGCTCATGGCTCAGCAAACTGACTTAACATTGCACTGTCCATCTATGTCAACTTGATGACTTCCTTATATTTTATGTGTTTCTTAACTAACAGCACAACCTCTCCTCCCTTCCTATCCTATCTATCCTTTATATACACATTGTACTCCCCAAATTCCAATTCTGCATTCCTTATATCTGTGTGACACCACATCTCTGATATCCCAACGATATCTACCTTTGATGTCTTGACCAGCATTTCAAATTCATCAAATTTATTTATTATACTCCTAGCATTGGTGTACATGCAAGTATACTTGCACCTGTTCCTACTCTTAGTTACTCTAACACAGCCCATGTATTTACTTGTTCCTGAAATCTCCAGCAACTTGTGTTCCAGGCTGCTGCTCATTCCAATAGAAGCAATACAAGAATCACTTCCACCTCTGCCTGTGGCTACTGTTAATCTATTAGTCTGTGAATCCACCTAACACGCACTGCCGCTATAGCATCAGCAAGTATTCTTGCATCCTTTCTATTTCTGTATCCCATCTCTGTAGAAGTAATCTCTCCTGTTATATTGTCTCTCAAAAATGTGTGCATTTATGATTGCTTAAATAAAATTTCAGTGCATTTATAGACGGGCAAGAAAAAAAAAAAAGTATCTGTGTATAATACTGTTAAAGTCGGGAATTTCCGAGAGAGCATCTTTACTAACTGTGGTGAAGATGCTCTCCCAGGTTATGATTATCTCACAAATAGACTGCTATAAAAGTGTGCTATAATCAATGATTATTACTGTTATAAATTTTTTCTTCCTTTTTGGGAGAAACAGTGATAATAACTCCACCAACAGTAATAATAATAATAATAACTGGACACAACCAACTATTCCATCCACCTGGTACCAGTACTCATTTGATGCACTATGGCCACAGATGCACCTAATAAATCCCCAAACAAACAAACAACAACCAGTACACATCGCAGGGTGGGGAAAATCCCATAATTTTTTTTTTTTTTTTTTTTTTTTCTGTCAAAGGAGAAAAAAATTTTATGGGATTTTTTGGGATCTTTTTAGAATTTTTTCCGCCCCATGATTAGGTACTGGTATTGTAATAAAAAAAAGTTATCTCCCATAAAGGAGAAAAAATTTTTATGGGGCTTTTTTCTTCCCATAATATGTACTGGTACCAGGTGGATGGAGTGGTTCATTGTGTCTGTTTATTATTACTTTTGGTCAAGGAGCTTTCTTAGTGTCTTACGGGTTCAGGATCATAGTTTTCTGGAATTCCACGTACTCTAGGAGGCGTACTGCTGCTAGATGCTTATGGAGGCTCTTTGCCACCATACCACGTTGACACAGTTATAAAGGTGGTCATTACTTGTTCCCTGCCACATCTCTCTGACCTCCTCTCCAAGTTCAGTGTACAGGGTGGCTGTAATTAAAGTATCCCTATTCCGAGCTTTCTGTAGCTCTAAGTAATAAGTGGAATGCCACCAAAATTAGTAAGTAAACTACTCAACGCATGGGGAGAAGGATCCCGTGAAAAAAATAAAGTTCAAAAAATGGCCGATAGGGGATAATATGGTGCTGTACAAGAGGAAAGACATGACAGGGTACCAACAAATAAATAAGACAAACCTTAATGAAATTACAAATTTTTATTACAAAAAAACAGAAATAAACTGAATTAAACTGCCAGAGGAAATGGTTTCACAGCTACAAACTCACTCACAGTTTACTTCTGATGGTCAATGATGTCGCTGATGGTGGAGTTGGTTTTCGATGTGATTACCATTATTCTGGACCAGTAATTTCATTCGATGCACAGTGTGCTCGACTGCAGAAAGCAACATCTCTGTAGTAATGTTCCGCACACGCTGTGTTACGTTGTCCTTTAAGACAACGTAACCATGTTAGGGACACTTCCTCGATAGAGACATTGGCCTTGAGGTGACCCCACGTCCAAAAATCACACGGTGTAAAGTCAGATGAATGTGGTGGCCACAATGGGAAACAAACAACTAATGACTCTTTCTGCATAAAGTGATGCCACAGAAGCTGCTGTACTGGTCGTGTAATACGAGTTGGAGTCCCGCCTTGCATAAAAATTGTCTCATCCAGGCATCCTCTTTACTGCATTTGAGGCATAATGAAACTGCTCAGCATGTGAAGATATCTTTGTGCTGTAACGGAACAGGTGGCTGCTCCTGCTGGGTGAAATTCCTTGAAAAAGTATGGCCCTAGGATGAAATTTGAAGTCGCACCACACCAGATGGTGATTTTTGCCGAATGCAATTGGATTTGCTGAATAGCATGTGGTGCTTCTGAAGCCCATATTTGGCAGTTTTGAGGTTGACAGTCCCATCAAGATAACAAGATAAAAATGGGCCTCATCTCCCCAAAGAATGTTCCATGGCCAGGCATCGTCCACTTCCATTCTGGCCTAAAATGTTAGAGCAAATGCCATTCGTTTTTCAGGATCATCTCTTTGCATCTGCTGCTGACAACTGATATCTTGTATGGATAATAGTGGATTAGTTTCGAAGAATTGTCCACACAGTGGAATATGGGACATCAAGTTGCCTCGCTACTCCCCGTGCACTGCTACTAGTTCCAGCAGCTGTGTCCATGGATCAGTCGACTATAGCTGTTGCAACTTCCTCTGCTACCTGAGGTGAAACAGATTTCCTTCCTCTTCCAGGAAGGAAGCCTGCTTAACAACAAAAGACCCAGTTTTCTCAAATTTGTTAATCATCCTTCTAACTGCTGCAGCTGATAAAGGACCTTGACGTAAGTTCTTACACCATCTAAATTCACGCAGAGCAGCTGCTACATTTCATCCATTAATGTAGAACTTTGCAATTAAAGCACAATCAGGCAGAGTGAGATGCATTACGTTTGCAATATTGGCGTTGTGTCTTTATAGCGCTCTGTTGCTGGGAAAATTAAATTAACTCAGATTTATGCAAATTTTCTGCTCTCTTAGGTGTCTTATTTTTTAGTTTGGATTTAAAACTTTAGTGTAATTCAGTTTCTTTCTGTTTTTTTTTTTGCAAAGAGCACAAAATTTTGTAATTTCATTAAGGTTTGTCTTAGTTATTTATTTGTTGGTACTTTGTCATGTCTTTCCTCTTGTACAGCACCATATTATCCCCTATGATTTTGGAACTTTTTTTTTTTTTTTCCTGCAGTATCCTTCTCCCCATGCCTTGAATAGTTTACTTACTAATTTTGGTGGCATTCTGCTTATTACTTAGTGCTACAGAGAGTTGCTGAATAGGGATACTTTATTTATGGCCACCCTCTGCTTCCTGATCTTTTCCTCACTGATTTTCTGGAGGTTGTTGATGTTGGGGACCTGTTTGTGAGCCATCCGTTGGAAGCCAACTTATGTAGTCTTGATGGAGGTCATTGTAATGTTTGCAACGTAGTGCCTTCTTTGCCCATCTCTGTCTTTGTTTCTGTGTGAGTGGTGTCTCTTTCTAAGGTTGAATGTTGTGTGCCATTTGTCTGTCATTCTTATGACTTGGTAGCCTGGTGTTATTATTATTATATACTTTTTCTCCTTTATGGGATTTTTTTCTGCCTCTGTGACAGGTACTGGTGCCAAGTGCATGGGGTGGTTGGTTGTGTCTGGTTACTGTTACTTTGGTCAAGGAACTCTGTTACTATCCTACAGCTGTTCAGGATTGCTGCTTTCTGGAGTTCCATGTAAGTGTTCTCTGGGAGGCCTATTTCTGCTAGGTTCTTATGAAGGCTCTTTGGCACCATGCCACTGGTTGATATGGGGTGATAGGCATGTATGTCACATGCTACTTCCCGATCTTTTCCTTGCAGGTTGCTGGTATTGGGCACTGCTATGTCGATCAGATAGGTTGGTAGCCAGCCATTTTCTTCTTGTAGATGAGGGTTATGTCTGGTCTGTTGCAGATTGTCTCATCTATTATTATGGCACAGTCCCAGTAGTCTGTGAGTAGGGGTCTTTAGTACGGCCTGAGGCTTGTACTTGTTATACGGTAAACTTTCTTTGATCAGCTGGTATTTTTATGCTAGCTTCCGATATTGGTGACCTGGTTGCATCTGTGAGTGTCCATCTGGGTGTTCACACTTCATCTTGCAGTGATGTGGATTGTTTCTGGGACCAGGTGGCATCATTGATATATCATCTGTTACTCTGAGGTCTTTGGTGTTGTATTTCCTGTAGTTCTTGGTGTTGATTACCTAATCTTGAATGGCAAGCATGAATCCTTCTGTTCATGAGCTAAGTGTTGGAAGCCATCTTATCTGTGTAGCCTTGATGGAGGTTACACTATAGTAGCTTCTTCGCCCATCTTTTTGTCTTTGTTTCTTCTGTCTTTGTGAGTGTGGTCTCCTTGTTCAGGCTGAGTGTTGTGTGTCATTTGTCTTTCTTATGGCATGGTAGACTGGTGCTGTGTCGATCCCCTCCCACCTTTACGGGTTATGGTCAATTTCTCGATGGCCAACTTTGGGTGGTATTGGTAGTCCTTGGTCATCATGATCCTGGCTGATCTCGTAATGCCCTCCAGCTCAGCATTGGTCCAATCTATGATCCTGAAGGAATATGTAATTTGTTTATGACTGTAACCATATTCCCACCATTCAGCCTTGATTTTAGCAAACTTCTCAATCTGTGATGGTATTTATTTCTCAGTCAGGCAGGCCTTGATCTTGTGTTTTGTCTGGTGAGCCTGCATTATCCCCAGATATTTGTAGGTCTCTCCCTCTGTCATGGCTTCAATCTCTTTACCGGTCTTCAGCTGGTAGTTTCATCTGTCTAGATGTCGGTTCCTCCGGAGCCAGGTGGGGAGGAGCAGCAGTGCATAGCACATGCTTCTTGATTAGACTGGGGTTCGAGCCCGTGACCACCAAATACAGAGGATGCGGAAAGGTCAAGGGATGACCACCGCATATCCCCGGAGCAATATGGCCTTAGTTGCTAATGCTCCTAAAAACCAAATAACAACAACTGTCTAGATGTCCTTGATCCAATCCATCGATCTTGCATTTGTCTAGGTCAAATTGCATCCTGATGTCTGCTGAAATCTTTGTTGATTTGGGGTAGCTGTTGGAGTTGAATCTTGGTTGTGGTATGGAGTTTTGTGTCATTCATGTACATCACATGAGAGAGGGGGAGTACAGGTTTTGCCTCCCTTCTTTTAGGGTATATCCATACTTGCTGTTATCGAGCATGGTAGACAGTGGGTTAGTGCTGGACAGAACCATAATGGGCTCAGAGCATCTCCCTGGAAGATTCCTCTTTTCATGGTGATTGGTCTAGCCATGATGTTCTTGTCCTTGATGGTGGTCCTCCATTTCACCATGGTTGCTTTTAGGAAGTGTGTCAGTATCGTGTTGACTTTATAGATCTTCAGTGTCTCTAACAGCCAGCTATGGGGCACAAACTCAAAAGGCCTTGCAGTAGTTGATGTAAGTGGTGTACTGGTTGTGGTGCTTCTTGTAGGTTTGCTCTATAACTGTTTAGTTAATGGGCAATTGCTCCTTACATCCTTTGCTTATCTGCTTACAACCCTTGTACTTGGCCATCATGTTCTGGTTCTCCAAGTGGTCATCTTGTTTATGCAGCTGATCAGGATTTTGTACATTGTTAAGAGACAGGTGACTGGTTTGTGCTTAACTGGGTTTGTGAGATCTTTGTCCTTAGCCTTCTGATAGGTGATTTCTTGAGTAAGAGACTTTGTGATTGTACAAGGTGCCTTATCATATTGGTGAAGTGTTCTGTTGTGTGCCTGTGTGTGCAGCTAAATGTCTTGTACCAATAGTTGTGGTATAAGTATAGCACCAATCTCTCTGATTTTCATCAAATATTATCTAGCCCTGAGGTTTGCTAGTTGTGAGACTTCATGGTCTGTTGTACTTCCTCTTCCTCCACCTGAATCTCCCATTCTGTCATATGTTGTATGTTCTTGGTTTTCTTACCTTCTCGATATATCCAGGGGGGAATGGCTGTTATCGCTAACTTCGCTCCTCCACAGGTTGCTCCAGAACTTCTTGAGTGTGATCTGGTTAGGGAGTACGTTGCCTTCCTTCTCCTCTTGTCCAATTTTCCTGTAGAAGGCTCTCTGATTTTCATCAAATATTCTGTTATCTGTTTTCCCCTGAGCACTCTCCCTGCAATGCCGAAGTTTCTTGCTAAGTGCTAGGAGTTTCTGCTTGAGGGTGTCCAAGTATTTTTCAGTCCTCTGATTATAGATCTTGTGTTTGCTGTGGATGTTGTTTTTCTTGAGGATGGCCTTCACTATTGTGATCAGCTTCTTACTTCTATTACCCTGTTGGTACTGGGCCAGTTGGCCTATCTTCACTCTTATCTCTTCTGCTGTAGCCTTCTTTCCCATGCTGGTGGTTTCTTGTCTTTGCATTTTGTGTTCTGTTGGTCTCTGTTTTCTCTTCTGTTCATCCTGGTGGCTCCTACAGCAGTACAATAAATGGCTGTGCGGATGGTGTCTAGTGTTACGAAATAATCCAGTATTATTCACCTATTAAGGTGGTTTGTGACTTACCACAGGATTCTGTTGGGTCTCTGTTTCGGTATGGCGTGGGTCTTTATGGGTCCATTCCCTCATCTACTTGGGCTTACTTTCACTCTTCTATTCTGGATATCGCAGCCTTGTCTGTTTCAACTTTGGCTGTTCTAAGTCGTAGTTCTTATACTTGCTGTTCCTCCTTCAGTTCTGGTGGTTGCTCACATATTCTATTTTCCCAAGATTGCAAGCTCTATCATGTCCTTCGTGATGATTTCCCATCTCTGGTGTGCTATTCACTGTTTGGTGACCTTAACAGTCAGAACTGCTCCAACCATTTGGTGTGTAGTTTCATCCTGTACATAATTGTGTCTGTCTCTAGATTTGTTACTTTTTAGTATGCTTGCATGATGAATGTATTCATTTTGATGCTCCACTTCTCGGGTTGACTTACTTCCTGGGTGGTCACTAGTGCAGTTGTGCAGGAAGCACTTCCAATTGGTTGGACTGGGTGGGTGTTGCCCTTCAGTTGTGGTAGTAGCCATATGGGAGACTGTTTTCACTCACTCCACTATTGTTAGCAAGAGACTGTGTCTTTTCAAATCAATCCCTCTTGCCCAAGGCCTGAACACAAATGACTTTATTCTGTGCCATACTTGATGTGCTATGTTCAATATTTCTACATCCTCATCTACATCCAGCTATGGAGCTAGACCACTTTAGTTTTGGCTTTTTGCATCCAGTGGTTAGTTATGGTAGTGACACCAGATGATGCCATTCTCTGCCTCAGCTGTCACTTTGACCTTGGGGTAGGTAGGTCTTATGAAGCAACTTTGTCATCCCCCCCTCCCTCCCTCCTTCCCTCCCTCCCCTGTGTCTTATTTTCTTTTGCAGCAGGATTTGAACCTGGGTCCATGATATTGGTGGTCCAGTGTTGTAACCACTGGGCTAATCATGCCCCTTTTATTATTATTATAAATATATAATTCAACAAGCTATCAGTAAACTTGCAGAATATTACTAGCCCCATATTGTATTCCCTGCATGTAAAGAATTAAATGATTTGTCTGTATATTATACCCAAAGAGTTTGCTAATACTTACTTTTTATTGTAGGCATCAAGGAATTTACAAAGTGGCCAACAATCCCACAAGTATTCATTGATGGGCAGTTTATTGGTGGTTGTGATATTTTACTACAGATGCATCAGAATGGAGAATTAATTGAGGAACTGAAAAAAGTTGGTATTTCTTCAGCTCTCTTAGACAAAGAAATGCCTGAAGACTCGAAAACAGATAAAAATACATGATAAAATTAAAGTTATTGGAACTTTGCTGATTGAACCTTAATATTAGTTATATAGTAGTTTCTGTTAAATATTTGCATTTTAAAAAGTGTGCATTGATAAAAAAAAAAAAGAAAGTTTAGAGAAAGCTTTATTAAAATATATATATATATAGTTGCAAAACTACACTAATTCAATAAAACAGATTGGAAAAAAATAAATTTGATCCCTTTTGAGATAAGTACACTTATAAATCATTATTCAGTCTATTCTTCATTCAAAACTTCTGTAAACCAATCGCATGCTAAAGGAACAGGAGAGGATACCTGAAAGAGAATATTTGAAACAGCAAGTACCAAAAATTCTGATTATATTGTTTTCATTTAGACCACTCTTTTATTTACACCATCTGTAACAATAATTATATGAATAGATCTTTAAAAAAAGAATAAATGTGAATCTACATTTGTTCTTTAGAGGGACACGAGTTTTTATTTTTAAATTTATTTTTTATTTTTTGATATTTTCTTTTTTTATTTCTCGTTACCTATATACATTATGATTTCTCATATCACAATTATCATAGCATTGTAATTTTTTTGTTTTTTTGGTTGTAGTAGGTAGCCTAGAAACTTTCAGTGTGGGCATTGCATTATGTCCCATAGAATGTCACCAAATTTTCACTATACATATATATATATATATATATATATATAGTGATATAACTGATAATTGAGTAATACTTAAATTCATACAATTTATTTCTTTATATTCAGCACTTGTTTAACTATGGACCCAATTTAATTGTCTACAGATCACAAGCCACAAAACATGAAATTTCTTTCTCTGTAAAAGCTAATAACTAATAATTGATTTCAGGTAGCCCTGATTTCTGGTTAAACTTGTGGTTACTGCAGCAAAACGTAGGTTGTTGTACTTGGTATGCTGGCTGATTGTAACTGTTTCCCTACTAACAGTGCAAGGTTACAAAATTACATTATTGCATGTGTCCTGTTATAGTAGGAATTAAATTTTTTTTATATATATATATATAAAAAAAAAAATTACACTATGCTAACGGGACATGCAATAATGTAATTTTGTAATCTTGCACTGTTAGTAGGAAACAAAATTACATTATTGCATGTGTCCTGTTATAGTAGGAATTAAATTTTATATATATATATATATATATATATAAAAAAATTACACTATGCTAACGGGACATGCAATAATGTAATTTTGTAATCTTGCACTGTTAGTAGGAAACAGTTACAATCAGCCAGCACCAAGTATGACAACTTATGTTTAGTGATATTTTCACTAAACATAAGTGAAACATAGGTCCCAACATCAAGAATGCTGATGGGACCTTCGTGCGATCACCATCCGAACGCCTGCAACGGTGGAGTGAATTCTTCAAAGCTTTGTATAATCACGACCCACCTCAGGGACCGCCAGCAACAGCACTCTCGATCGACCCCCCTGAGGTCTCCATGGTCGATGTTGAGCCTACAGTAGAAGAACTGAAAGCAGCCATACAATCCCTGAAGAATGGCAGGGCACCAGGAGTGGACCAAGTCACCACAGAAGCGATCAAAGCCGGGGGAGATGTACTGCTTCGCCGACTACACTCACTCCTCAAAACCATCTGGTGCACTGAACAAATTCCGTTAACATGGAGGAAAGCCGTTATTGTACCGATCCACAAGAAAGGTGATAACCGGGACTGCAAGAACTACTGTGGCATCAGCCTCCTTTCCATCATCGGAAAGGTCTTTATGAAGATCATCCAGTCAAGACTGCAAAAACATCGCGAGCAAACCAGTCGAGAAGAACAGGCAGGATTTAGACCCGGGCGAGGATGCGTGATCAAATCTTTGCCATTCGTCAGCTGATGGAGGAGAGGATCCGGTGTGGACAGCGAACCGTCATTGTTTTCATTGACTTTAAGTCTGCTTTCGACTGTGTCCACCGGCCTGCCTTATGGAAACTACTAGAGGTTGAACATGTACCTCGAAAAGTCATCACACTCCTCCAAACTGCATACAACGGTTTAACCAGCCAGGTGCGCATCCAGAACGATTTATCTGAGGAATTTACCATCCAAACTGGAGTCCGCCAAGGGAATGTAGCCTCCCCGTTGCTTTTCAACATCGTGGTCGACGCCATTATGAGGCAAGCATTCAGAAACAGACAGGGCATACAATATGACAAGGATCACTATGTGACTGACCTGATGTTTGCTGATGATAGTGCTATCCTTGCCGGTAACGACGCTGAAGCCACGGACATCCTCTACGACATTGCCCGGCCATACGGTTTGAAGATCAATGCTGGTAAGACAAAGGCCCTGACAACAGATGGGTCGCAAGCCACCATCTATCTCGAAGGCGTCCAGATCGAGCAAGTGCAGGACTTTAAATACCTTGGGTCGCTGGTCCAGGAGAAGAAAGTTGTATCCACCATGGAAATCCACAGCAGAATTGGACAGGCGACTGCGTTCGCCTCACTCAAATGGGTGTCATTTCACAGAAGACAACAATTCCACAAGACTAAAATCCTTCCGTCGACTTTGATCCTGCCCATTCTTCTTTACGGATCGGAACATGGATTTGTCCGTCATAGTTAGAATTGATCAAATGCGATGCCTGCGCAGATCCTAGGGCATCTCTCTGCGGCAGATCCCCGCATCACTAATGATACCATCCGCGCCAGATGCCAACAGCAACCAACCATTGCCGACCAAATCCAGAGCGAAGGCTCAGATGGTTTGGCCACGTATGTAGAATGGGCACGAACCAGAATACCATCCACACTCCTTTGGAGACAACGACCCACCAATGGAGCATCCAACGACCGCGCCTAGGAAAACGTGGGCCAAGCAAGTGGAAGATGACTTGAAGAGCCGACGTCTCGACCTTAACCAGGCCAGGACTGAAGCCATGGATCGTAAGGTATGAACATCACAGAGCAAGTCCGAAACCCTGCGGCACCTACAGCAGCATACTGGTTGCGTGGCCAACCGCCTCCCCAGCTGCCAGCTAAGGACCAAAGAAGAAGAAGATATTTTCACACTGGTGCAAGTATCCAGGCATATGACATAATCAGATCTAATATAATTATGATGGGTTACAGAGTGTTTGCAACTCATTACTTCAATGAATGCCTTTTAGACACTGCATTTGGTTGTACCTTTCCTTTGCGGGAAAGAAAAAAAAAACGTTTGCTTTTTGCTTTACTACGTAAACAAATATCGGCTTTACTACGTAAACAAATATCGTTATACCTCCAAGACTATACTAGAAATAAAAACACTAATTATACCTCAAAGCATGAATACATCAAATGTATATATGTGACATTAGGTTAGGTAATATTCAATTTAAAAGAAGAAAGGTAACACTTATCTTTGGCAGTGTAAATGATATTATTATTATTTATTTATTTATTTATTTTTTTTTTTTTTTTTGTAGTTGTTGGCGCATCGGCTTCTGTGGCCATAATGCACCTCCCAAGGTTTTTGCAGTACTTTGATCCAAGCCTAAGGCGGATTCGAACCCGCGACCTTTGGGTTGCCAGGCAGGCACTTTGCCCACCCGGCGGCGCCTCCGTAGCCAGGTGGGAAGGAGCAGCAGTGCGTAGCACACGCTTCTTGATTAGACCGGGGTTAGATCCCGTCACCACCAAATACGGAGGATGCGGAAAGGTCAGGGAATGATCACCGCATATCCCGGAGCAATGTGGCCTTAGTTGCTAATGCTCCTGAAAACCAAATAACAAACAAACAGCCCACCCGGCTAGCCGGTCGGCAATGACGTTATTAAATTCTAAATCTAATTCAAACAAATACAAGACATTTGTTTGTCTGGATAGCATTCAATGACTGAAATGCAATCATTTTGTAATCCACATTTGTTGATCCCTGAAGAAATGATGGTTATAGATTCCCTATCTTTATTTTAGTTTGTTTATTGTGGAACTGACACTTGTCCTTTTGCAGATGTGAGGTTATCCTTGGATGGGGAGTTGTGTGTTTGCACTGCTGAAGACAAGTGTCACTGTGTTAGTTTTTAGTTGTCTTAGAAATTGGGTAGAAAAACTGCAACCTTGCCAAATATAACCTAATATCGCATGCATTTGATGTATTTAACTTTGTGGTATAATAAGTGTTTTTATTTCTATCATAGGCGTGGTGGCATAACCACATTTGTTTTAATAGTAAAGTTATGTATAATACATATGTATGATAACAGACCATGCAACATGGTCTGTTAATTTTCCTTTGTTACTCCCCTCCACCCCCACACACTCTCCTTTAAATTTGAATATTCATGATGACTGCTTCATTCTGTTTTAATTTGTTCTATAATTTAGTTTTCTATAATGAATTTTACTGTTGGAGTTCTTTCTTTAAGTTGACAACTCTGTTTATTATGATATGGCTTTCAGGGTTAATTTTCACTTAATTTAGGCTTGTCAGTTGGCTGAGTTGGTACTGAAACTAGCATTTTGTGTTTGTTAATAAACAAAATTTGTAGTTTAATTATATAAATATAGTTTTATATATATTCTATAGTTTATATTTAAACTATAGAGTGCAGTTGTATAATTAGTAATTTTATTTCTATCATTGTCTTAAGAATTTTTTTCAAAAATGTACTTTAAAATGACAATTAAAAGTAACTTTTTGAAAATCAAAACACAAGTACAGCCACTACTTACTTACTCTGTTAACAAAAGTTGTTTATCAATAACTGTAAAGAGCATTGATTTCTCTTGAATTATGCCAAATAGCACTTCCCAGTTGTTGGTGGTTTATGTTTTAGCAGCACATCAGCAAGAGGCTATAATGACTGTGTCCTTTGCACAGGCAAGCAAAAACAGCTGTCTTCCTAAGGTTCTTGCATAGACTAGACTGCCAGTATTCAATTATATCAGTATGTATTATCTGCCTGTAGTCTCTGTTAGGAGATTAACATGCTGTGACTACTCTGGAGTTGTGCTAATCTGGCAGCAGAATTTGCCAGAGCATCACTATTACCCCTGATCCCAAATGTAATTTGGATCCAGCAGAAGTGGTGTCAAACTAACATTCAGAAAGTGTTCTACGTACTATATTGAGGTAAACTCCTCTTATTATTTTACAAATATTAATATCAACGTAGAACGTATTGAGTATTACAGCTCTAATTCATACTATTTAAAGAATCTGTGTAAATCTTAAACCTATGAAAATTGTTGGCCCTGAACACCAGGTAATTTTCTAGTGTGATATATAGAGTGCTCTTTCAAATTGATTCAGTTCTGTTTTGTTTCTAGCGCCTTTCTCTCCTCAGTTTATTGCAAATGGTTTTGTACTTAAAAAGTTTTGAGTAAGAACCCAAGGAGGAAATCCAACCTTATTTTTCTTATTATATTTATTAATTTCCTTACTAACTAAACTAACTTTAACAGCTGCTTGGTCACTGGAGGCACCACTCCTACCTCCACATAGCGGTGCCAGAAATGTGGGTGTAAAGACAACATCCATGGATTTCATGACATCCACCAATAGAGCCAATGTGCTCTAACCAAGGTATAATAAATGAAAAAGGACCATAACCCAAATCTTGTACAGAAAAGTATTGAGGCAGTAGCTAGCACTCCAAGAATGGTTAAGAGACTTCAGTCTGAGTCTTTTAATAGAAACATCTCAACCACCACACTCAGAGCAGTTACTAAAGCAAAAAACTTGGATTTCGAGTTTCAGTCACTACCATGCTACCATAAATAGCACCAGGGGAGTTATAATGGAGCGGGACTTGTTGACCATCTCAGAGGAGGATATAGTTGAGCTTAAAGATCAGAGGATTACACACATAAGAAGAATTATGACCAAAAATAATGGAAATTTAATACCCACATTCAGCATCACACTTCCATTTTAATACCAACATTTTAATACTTCCATTTCTAATACCCACATGGAGCATCGTACTTCAGTACTTCCATTTTGTCACAAACAGTTAAAGCTGGTTATCTGTTATGTAAAATTCATCTTTACATACCAAACCCCCATAAGATGCTACAAATGCCAAAAATACAGCCATTCTCTGGCAACACGTCGAGGCAATACAGTCTGTTCTGTTTATGGATCAAAAGAATGCAGATAATCAGATGCACTGTTTCTTCTCTTCTATGCCCAAACTGCAAAGGAAATCATCCAGCCTTTTCTAAGACTTGTGAACTGTGGAAACGTGAGAAAAAATCTGAAAATACAAGTTAGAAAACAAAGTAACTTATTTAAAAGCACGAAAGCAGTTCTTAGAAAGTATGCCTGCACACTCATATGCCGCAACTGTCAAAGGTTACAAAACAGTAACAGATGTCTTGTTCCCCAAACATATCACTGGCCACCTGGGTTCAATCAGTATTCTCACAGAATCAAAACATACATGCTCAGACGCAGCCAATTAGATAACTAACACTCAACTCACTACAGCAACTGGCAAAGAGCCAGCCCCTACAGGAACCTACCAAATCAAAGCACACTGTTTCTACAGGAATAAAACAATTGAATTTCACTAACCTGGAAATGTGTTCAAACAGAAGATAATGATGCAATACTGATGCTACACATAGAAAATAATATGGATGATGGTGCCCTATATTCCCAAAGGAGGACAATCCAAAACAGGAACAACAAAAGTTTACCTCCTCAAAGAGTGAAATCAAACATCCAAGTCTAAAACTAAGTAATGCATGATATAATGCAATGAATTGTCAAGGCTTGTGCAACAATATTGAAATAAAAAAATTTTCTGGCCAAAAAACAAGACAAGATAAGGAGATCTTTGTGCTTTTTGTAATTTTGGCTAGGTCACACAAATATTTCAAAATTTTGCTGTTTTGATTAACATCACATATTGGGAATGTATTCCTTGCATCATTATGACTTTCAGTTTATTTTTTTAATGACTAACATTTAGACATCACTGTATAAGACTAACAGACTTTATTTTTCTGGCGCCTCCGTAGTCAGGAGCAGCAGTGCGTAGCACATGCTTCTTGATTAGACCAGGGTTCGAGCCCATGACCACCAAATACGGAGGATTTGGAGGTCAAGAAGTGACCACCACATATCTCCGGAGCAATATGGCCTTAGTTGCTAATGCTCCTAAAAACCAAATAACAACAACTTTATTTTTCTGTTTATCATGACTAATGTTTAGACATCACTATGAAAATGTTCACATGTGTGAAGTGAATATTTTCTTAGTAAAGAACTAATTTTAAATAGCAATTTCTTTTGATCGATATGAGAGGTAAAAAAACTTACTTCATTTGCATTACCATCATTGGATATTATCATCGCATTATTCCAAGAACAAGAACTATTTTCTGTATTACAACTGAGAAATTCCATGTTAGTATCATAAAATATTTCAGCATAAAAATCTATGTCGTATAATGACTGATCATTATGAAAACTTTCCACAGCTGTATGATTTACCTGAATTAAAAAACCTTTTCTGTAATAACACTTTATATTATTTAATTGGTTTCTAATATGAGATGACACTCAAATATAACAGTTTATCTTAATATTTAATCTGCTAATCACTTCGGGCATTTTTTTCTGCCATAAGTCAGCAACTATTTTAAAAATTATTCAAACTTCCTAAAAATAAAAACACTGAGATACATATAATATTTCTCTTTATTTATTAAAATATAGTTTTTTATTTACAGAACTGCTAGTATAACAGGTTCTGCTTAAGTTGATTGCTTTGGGTTTTGTGGCACATCAACTACAATCATAATATATGTGATCATGCAAGTAGCATATTTCATATAGCCTTTATAACTTGTGTATGTGTTCACTGAAAGATCTGCATTTATTTAAGGTCTATGTTACCAATAACTGGGGGAGGAGGTATACTTGGGGATTCTTTTGGAACAGCCATTAAAGAGGAAAGTTGGGTCAAGCGATGAAATGAAAATACTGGTGTTTATCTTGCTTGATAGAATTAAATTCATATAATGCCAACTTCTCAAAGCCACCAATATCAATCAACTTAACATTGTTGGGAAATGTAGTGATGATTAAACTCTGTAAACATTTTAAGTTTTTAAAATTTATCTATATATTAAATTATTTATTTGTGATACACTATTATCAGCATTGGAAGGCATACCAGGGTAAAAAAAAGTCTGAAGTGGCCATTATGCAGTAAACTCAAGTCACATGATGAAATGATACCAGTGTTTCCCTTGATTGGTAGTATTACAGTAGACTCTCAGAATACCTGTACCTTCAGGGATTCAAGGTGCTGTTATTTTGATTTTTCTGTTATCTAGAAAGTTCTATTTTTAATATATTTAATGCAGAAATAATGAGGCTAAATAAGAGAGAGAGAGAGAGAGAGAGAGAGAGAATGCAATTTTGTTAACTGCACATAAAAAAACATAAACATGTTGATGATCCAATGTTATATTCTGCCACTCCTACTTACACCCAGTTCTATTTTCTTTATTATATCAAGCTTAGCCTGTCCAGGTTTGAATCCTGTTGATGATGTGAGGAACTTTTATAGGCTTTTTTTCACTATGTGGCTGAGTTAGTCAGTCTCAGGCGTAGATAGAAAGGTTCCCCCCACCGGAAAAATGAGGTTTTCCATCCAGCAAAACAGGCAAATCGACCAGAGAACAAATGTGATTTACAGACACAATACACATGGGTATACGAATTAACTTTCTGGGTGAGCCTAATGTAATAGTTTGGATTATATCAAGTTTGTCACTAAGCTTTAATGTTGTTATTCTTTTCTTCTCTGTATGAGGTTTTGCCGACCGGGCTAGCCAGGTGGGTAAAATGCCTGCCTGGCAACCTAAAGGTCGCGGGTTTGAATTCCGCCTCAGGCTTGGATCAGAGTAGAATGCAAAAACTTTGGGAGGTGCATTATGGCCACAGAAGCCGATGCGCCAACAACAACAACAAAAAAAAAAAAGTATGATTTATTAACTTTAGTAGCCATAGTGAGGGGTTTTTAATTTAAAATAAATATAAAACAGTGGTATAATCCATGATATCAGTACAGAATTCACTTTCAAAATGGCAAACATAAACAGGTACAGTAACCACATGACTCTGCTGTTTTCCTTTTTTGGCACTGCAAGACATCTATGCTGTATATCAACATCCAATCTCAATGTGCTGTTAGCTCAAATGTTCCATTATTTGGGGATGCCGTTATTTTGACAGTCTACTGTAATATCATATAGTGCCAACTACCTACTATGAAACTGGAAATATCATTGCCATTAATCATCTGTTGATTATTAAACTCTGTGAACATGAAGTTTTTAAAATTCTTTACATGGTTAACTTTTATTTATATATTAAATTATGTATGAATGATATATTGTAGGCTTACAGAATGTGCTACTTGTGCAATGTTTGTGAAAACAGGGAAATTAGGCGTGACCTCAGTGTTCTGATGGGCATTTATGAGAGCTTGAAGAAAAGGGCGGGTGCCCTTGAAGCACTTAAAATGGGGGCAGCAGATGCCCAACTCAATATCAGTGCCTTCAAGTGTGCATCAGGCAACACGGCAGCAATTCCCCAGGCAGAATGCACTGATCTCAAGGGAGATAGTAATTGTCAGAAATGGGAATTATGTTTTGCAAGAAGGATAGATGGAATAGGACCAGGGTATGGTTGTCACTGGCAAAAGTAGATGATGTTGAGCAGATATCTTTTAAGGGCAGATGATATTCTTGTACACATGAGCACTAATGGTATTAAGAGTAGATCTGAGGATTTAATTAACAAATACAGAGCAATGCTGGAAAAAATTTGTGAATTTAGGATTAAATTTGGAAGTGTTTGCAGTTCTGCTCAGAATCGATAGGAGAGAGTACATGTTGAGCCTTCTCAAACAATTTGGCCCTGGAGAGACTGTGCAAGGCTCATGAGGCAGAATTTTTCTCAGTGTGGTCTGTGCTTGTTAACTGAAGAGAATGATTTTACAGGGATGGGACACACTTAAATAGAAGGGGTACAGGAATATTTGTCAATGCTATCGAACCAGTTCTAGGTGGGTCGGAAAACTACTAACTAGAGTTGCTGATAGAGGTCTAAGTGGTTCTTGCACTGCTTCTGTTGGAACATCCAGCAGTCTGGAAAGCAAGATGTTGAGGATTTCGAGCCCTGCTGTGGGTCATGAGACAAGCAGTACTTTGGCTCTGTTAAGGTAGCTAAGAGGAAGAAAAGGTGCATGTATATTTGCATGTACACTAATGCTAGAAGCATACTAAAGAAATTTGATGAATTTTAAGTATTGATTAAGTCATCAAATATTACATCAGACATTGTACGGATATCAGATATGTGGTGTCACACACGTGAGGGATGCAGAATTTGAATATGGGATGTACAATGTGTATAGAAAGGACAGTGTTTTAAACGGGGAATATGGTCATACACATAGTTAAGAAGCATATTAAATCTAAGGCAGTGCATCTAGTTGATATGGATGGCCAGTGTAATGTTGAGTTAGTTTGGTGTGAAATTCCTGGTAAAACAAAAATGAGAGTAGGAGTGTGTTATAGGCCTAATGACAGCGATGAGTATAACAAACAATTATACAAAGAAATAGAGGAGGCCAGTATATCAGAATGATGATGCTGGGTTTTAACTTTCCAGATATTGACTGAAACTTGTGGATTGGTCACTCACACACACTAGCAAGACCTTTGGATTTGGATGACTGTTTTCTACAGCAGCATATTAGAGAAGGAAGCAATACTCTTGATCTGATTATCAGCAGAGACAATTCATACATTAAGAACCTGCAGGTAAAAGACCATCTGGGTGGCAGTGATCAAGGTGTGCTGATGTGAGACACAATTACTGTTAAGGATAAAGGGAAGAGTGATTACAGTGGTCTCAGTTTTTGAATTCCATACAGTGGGACTCTGATGAAGTTGACCCGAATGCTTCCCAAGTAATATTTGCCAGCAGCAAATGCTAAATGTGAAGCATTCAGGGAAGTAATCATAGAAGCTACAAGGCTATTCACACCAACTAAGAAATACTATTTCAGGCTTAGACCTGATGGATGTTAGATGAACTGATGAGACTTGTGGTTCAGAATTAAAATGCATGGGATGCATAAAATATCTGGGGATACAGAATCCTATGGTTGATAAAAATTAGTCTGTAATCAAGTCATAGAGGGGGTTAGGCAAGCTAAGGCAGATTCTGAGAAGTCTCTAACAAAGAGTGCCAAGAGAGGCAGTGAAATTTCTTTATTTATATCAGTAGAACAAGAGGGTTGAATCAGATTGGTCCACTCGGCGATGGTCTGCTCACGTTGCTGACAAACTATGTGCATGAGAAGCTCTTTGTTGAGGAGAATTAGTAGTAGTAATGGCAAATGATGCAAGAAATTAAGCCTATATAGCATCAACCAACAAAAAAAAACACAATTCACCAACATCCGTACCCTCCAAGAATTTGTCTAGTTTCTCTTGAATTTCTTCAACCCATCCACTTCCACAACAAAAGAAGGAAGCCCCAACAACCACTGGCTGAAGGTATACTTCCACACATCTATCCTGCAACCATACTTCCTCAACTTGAATTTATGCCCCCTTGTGTGTAGCCTCAGCAAGTGGAAGAATACCATTAACATTCAGCTTATTCAATCCATTCAAGGCTTTAAACACCTCGATCAGATCTTCCCAAAGGTGCCTAGACTGGAGATGCTGCAATTTCCAGAACCGAAGCTCTTTCTAGGTAAGAGCTCCATTTTGTGCCCTTTGCTGCACCCATTCCAGCAGATCTACATCCTTCTTAAAGTGACAACCTCCAGACCTGTATACAGAACTCAAGATGTGGCCTAACCATGGCCTTATACAAAGGGATAATTACCTCCTTATCCCTGCTAGCAAAGTTTTGTATATCATTGACAAAACCCATATGTTCAATTTAAAATTAAGTTTAATGTTAAAATTCAACTTCCATTTCTCAGCCCATCAACGTAATTTTTCTAAACCTTGTTGCAGTAACATACCATCATTACTGTTATCAACCACTCTGCCACCTTTGACATTAAGCCTGATATACCTTCATCAATATCATTGATAAATATTGAAAATAACTATGAACCCAGCACTAAACCCTGAGGAACTCCTCTAATAACGTCAGTCCATGAAGCACAGTGTCCACTGATAACCACTCTGTCTTCTTCCACTCGACCATCCCTTTATCCATAGCAGTAACTTGCCCTTAATGCCACATTGATCCAGTTTGTACAGCAGCCTTTTATGTGCAACAGTATCAAAAGCCCTCCTGAAATCCAAGTATACAATGTCAAAATTATTTTTTGCATCCAGCTCCTTAGTCACTGCATCATAGTAACCTATCGGATTGGTTAGACGAGACTGCCCCTATTGCAAATCCATACTGATTGCAATATAATTGCATGCATTATCTCTTTATCCAGTGATTTCATTATTTTCCCTGGAACAGGTTTGTAATTATTCATGTCACCTGTTGATCCCCCTTTATGAATTGAGGATATATTCTCACTTCTCCAGTTGATAGGAACCTCCCCTGAATCCAAGGATGCTCTCATCATTATGGCTAAGGGTTTGCTTGCCTGATTTGCTGCCTCCCGTAATATAATTGGATAGATTCCATTTGCCGCAGGTGTCTTTTTTTGTTCATCCTCAAAAATTTCTCCTCCACTTTCCTTTCAGTTATCACAGTCATTTAGCTCCTCGTTACAGTTTTTAAAACTTCAGGCATCCCTTCCCTAAAAAATTCCTCGTGTGATGCAAAATACCTATTCAATTTAAAATTTGTCTGCAACCTGAGAATGGTCATCAACAGTTAACCCAAAGATACCAAAGATATAATGCTCCAATATGATTCAACCCCTTCCTTCTAATCTTAATATAAGCACAGAAGTCTTTGCTGCTTTTCTTTGCCAGAGACTTCTCATAATCTGCCTTAGCTTGCCTAACCTTCTTGGAAGAAGGTTAGGCAAGCCAGAAAACAGTCATCCAAGTAATCCATGAAAATCTTGCTACTGTGGGGGTGAACAACCCACAAATTCCAGTCAACATCTGGAAAGTTAAAATAGCACATTACGAGACATTCCAATATGCTGGCAAATTCAATTTCCACATGGCTGTGTGGTATATTCATTACAGTCATTAGGCCTATAAGACAATACCACTCTCAATTTTGTTTTCCTGGTGCTTATGTCACACCAAACTGAACCAACACTGCACCCAGGTCAACTGGATGCACTGCCTTAGATTTAATATTGTTCTTAATTAAGAGCATAACCCATCCACCTTTCCTGTCTGCCCTTCCTGTATATATTGCACTCCCCATATTCAAATTCAGCATCACTCATGTCTGAGTGACACCATGTCTCCACTATTTCAACAATGTCTGCATTTTATGACATGATCAGTAATTCAAATTCATTTACAATACTCCTAGCATTAGTGTACATGCACATTTTCTTCATTTGTTCTATGGTGACCCACAGCAGGGCCTGAAATCCCAGACACCTCACTTTCACCTCTACCTACGGCTCTAGTTAACCCCTTCACGGAACATTTTTTTCTGTAAAATATGCTGTAACGGATCGACTTTTTTTATTTTACAGTTTAAAAGTATGCATTATGCAAATACTTGTATAGTTTTTTGTTTTTTATTAATTTTTTTCGTAGAAAATACATAGGAATAATTAACCCATTTGGACTATCCCAAGTTATCTCATGTATGCTAAAAAGTGTGCAAATTATACAGATTTTTTTAATAAATTACACAGCCACCACAAGTGTAGCGGCAAGTTAAGCATCGCTTACGGTGGCAGTTCAAGAGAGCGCCGAAATATTTTTCGATATTGTTTTTGTGAATTATTTTTGTGGGTTCAGTATTCTGCATTTAGGATGGCAAATTATATTTTGCTTACTGGTGGCACAGGAATGCGCGCTACTGTTCTGACATTGCTGTACAATATAAGCAAAACGAAAGCCAGTCCTTTCCTGCCATGCGTAAGAAAATCCTGGAGAAAACGGGATTTACCTGCCTAATGCAAAATTAGCCAGGTAAATGCCAGAGAAAATACGTTTCAGTCCAAAATTTGAAGGTATTGTTTGCTTCAGGTATTTATATATCCCGAGATATTTCATATAGTTCCAAATAACTTTTAAAACTAAAAACGAGATATCTCAGGATAATCCATGAAAGGGTTAAACTATTAGTCTGTATATCCCCACCCCCATGCTAGCAGTTTTCCGATTTATCTATCACTGCTTTGATAGCCTCAGGAAAGATTCTTGCACTCCTTGTATTCACATGTATCCCATCCCTTTTAAAACAGTTTCTCCTGTTAACAAGCACATAACACCTGAGAAAAATTTTACCCCATGAGCCTTGCACATTCTCTCCAGGGCTGAGTTGATTGACAAGGCTCTAAACACGTACTCCCTTTTATCCTGTCTGGGCAGAATTGCAGACACTTTCAAATTCAATCCTAACTCAAATTTTCCCAACATTGCCCTGTACTTGATACGTAAGTCATCTGATCTTCTACTCTTAATATCATTAGTGTCAACATGTACAACATCACCTTTTATGCCTTTAAAAGATAACTGCTATACAACATCATCTACTTTTGCCCCTGGCAGATATATCCTTCTTGCATAACATATTTCCTGTTTCCCTGATAATAGAGTCACTGACAATAACTAGCTCCTGTGGGACCATTGCATTCTGCCTTGAAGATTGTCACTTTGTTGTCTGATGCACAAGAGTGAGCTCTGGCATTGAGTTGGGCAGCTGAGAACTTCATGCCCCCCCATTCTAATTCAAACTCTCATAAATGCTGATCAGAATGCTAAGTTAGTGCCTAATTTTTTCGTAACCTCTGCAACTAGCACACAAAAATGTCTTCCTTATCTGGATCTTGTCCTGTTCCAGAAAAGTCTGCTAACATTCAAGTTGCTCATTTTTTAGGCTGTGATGCATTGGAGAATTGCATTAGGATAATTTAAGGATTGATAATTACACTAGTTGGCATCAATTTCCTCCCTGAAGTAATTTCAACAGATTCTTATTGGAAATACAGCAGACTCTTGATTTACCGGGACACTACAAGATTCCCAATTAAAAAAAAAAAAAAATAATAATAATAATAATAATATCCAGAAATCATAAAATTCAAGTAATAAATAGAATAGGTATAAACAGATGTTTTGCAAATCATAAATAAGCGACAAGTGGCATTATAGTCATTGGGAGATTAGTGTACCTATCTTGCAACCCCCGCTGTCTTCACACCTGCTGCTGCTCAAATAAAAAACGAGTACAAATATTTAGTTTGTTGTAGTGTGCTGCGTCGATTGTTGTGTTCAGTTGCACTGCAAAAAGACAAATTTTGTTTCGTTATTTATGTCAGGGATGTCGAAATTTTTTTATATAGTAAATTTTTTTGTTTAGAAATCGCAAAAATGATGGGTAAATGCAAAGGAGTTGCGCTTTCAGTTAAACAAAAACTTGGAATTATTCAAAAGTTTGAAAACGGTGCATCCATTCAATCTCTAATGAACATTATAATGTTGGTGACCAAACCATATGCAACATCGTAAAAAAATATAGGAAAGCTATACACTTAAAATCGACATTGCAAAAAATCAAGGGACGCATCGTATTGGACACCCGAGGAGTAGGTGGTAAGTTTTTTCATTTTTTATCTATCGCCATATTTTTTTAAGTAGGTTGCTGAACATTTTTTGATACAGCAATTCCCTGACTTACACAATTATGGATTTACGTAAATTTTTTTTCACTCAAAAATTTTTTTTTTTTAGTATTGTAAAATTTAAAACAAACAAAAAATAAAATAAAATAAGCAAGCAATAACGACAATCACGGTATGCACAAATTGCACAAGTGAGATATGGAGTAACAAGCAAAAAAATAAAGAAGAGAAGATTCTTACAATTTATTTATAGTTTTTTTTTATATGACTGAAGATTTCAGTGAAGGGGGACACACATTTCACCATAATAACATAAAAACCTACAGAATTCCAGCTATCGGTATTTTTGCAAACGCAATAAGATCGAGTTTACTACTCTTTTATAATTAGATGCACGAATAGAAATGCCCAATAACACGGAAAGTGCAAATTGTTTTTATTGTTTTTTGCTAAAGCACATTTCTGGAGGTAGTGACCTCCAGAAATGTGCTTTAGAAAAATGTGAGCTCGCATGGGGTGATAATAGTGAGTTTTCGACTAAACCCTGTGAAGTTCTTTATAGAAAATTTCGTTTTGACCATTATCATGGTGCCAACTAAGAGGATAAGTGACAGTGGTACTAGTAAATCTGCCAAGAAAAGGAAAGCGATTGATTTGGATCAGAAAATTAAACTAATAAGAATGTATGAAAATGGTCAAACATTAACAAGTATCGTGCTGAATTTAGATATTGTCAATAATAATATAGTAGCAACATATTATTAGGCGTTTCTGAGTTATGTAAAACTCGGTGAAGTAAGAAGTCCTGGAACGTATCTTGGTGACCTGTATTTTTGGATTAACCGGAAAATCGATTATCCGGGATTTGTTTTTTACCTGGAAAATTTCTATCCCAGAAAATTGAGAGTCTACTGTATATTCAAAAACTCGGATATGTGTTTAAAAAGTTCTCATCACCGCTTTCAAATATTGTTGGTTAATGACCGAGAACCAAGGCCTCTACTTGGTTTAATCATCTTTTCCATCTATTTATTTGTTTTTTTTTCCCCAGAACATTCGAGAGATTTCTACAGCATTCGAGAATGTCCTGGAACATTACAGAATATTTTTTACATGTAGAAGAAAGATCTTGATGTTTCTGGAAGGTTATAGAACTTTTGATGGAGTTTCTAGAAACATTGCAAAACTTCTCTACCTGTGTGTGTGTGTGTGTGTGTGTGTGCGCGCGCGTGCGCGTGCGTGCGTGCACAAGTGCATTCTGCACCAAATAATCATTTTTGTATTTCAAAAACTGTATGTGTTTCAGAGAGTGAGTGGTGAAGAAGTGTTGCGTGCATTAGTGTAAATCTTGAACTGTGTTTAAATTAGAAATAAAAATCTACAATTTCTTAATTGTGTTTTTATGTGTGCATACCTCAACTATACGTGATCTATGTTGCTTTCTTGCCAAAATAAGCCTGATAGCTTTTGCTACATTTGGGAGAAGTGGTATTTCAATCATATTAAAACTGCAGTGGAAGCCACTGTCACAGCTTGTGAGAAAAGCCTTTGAACTCAATTTTGGATGTAAGGTTGGAGATCAAGATAAAGTATGGGCTCCAAAGGTTTCCCATAGCTTGTGTTCAAAGACATTAACAGAGGTAGAGGTAGTCACAAATTGATGCCTTTTGCTGTTCCAGTGATATGACTTGGACCTCGAGACCACGTAAATGATTTTTGCTTTTGCATGACTAATATTTTTGGTTTTTCTGGGAAATCCAAGCATAAAGTAGAGTATCTCAACATACTTTTTGCTCTAAGGCCAGTTCCTTATGTTGATAAAATGCCAGTACCAAAACCACCAGAAACTTATGACTGATTCAGGATTGGAAAAGGAGCCTCCAAAAGATGCATAACCCAGAATGTGTATAGATCCAGATGCTTTGACTCTTGATACTGCAAAACTGCATCTAATCACTCAGGCCGAATTGAATAATTTGGACCTCTCCAAAACCAAGGCTCAGTTACTAGGATGACAACTTCAGCAGTGGAATCTTCTTGAAAATGGTGTCTTTTTATAGGAAGAGGATGTAACATAACAACCTATTACTCCATGGAGATGGTGCTTTGGTTTATTGTCCATGAAACTGTGCCCAGGAATTAATGGAAGAGTTACATCTGTAGCACGTCCTTGAGCAGTGAAGACTTTTCTTCGATTCATCCAAGGTCAGTTTGAAAGAAGTTTTACTCCATAATAGAAATAAGTATCCATCTATACCACTGGCACATGCAGTTCACATGAAGGAAATGTACGAGAACCTACACGCTCTTTTGCAAAAACATGCTATCTAGAATACAAATGGAATATCTGTGCTGACCTAAAAGTGGTATCTTTGCTGACTGGGTTGCAAGGTGGATACACTAAATACTGGTGCTTTTTATGTGACAGCCAAGTGAAGGATTGCCACTACAGAGTAAAAAAATGGCCAGACCATAAAAATGTAGCACATCCTCCCTCCTTTGGTGGATAAGTCAAAAAACTATTTGCCTCCATTGCACATAAAGCTAGGTTTGGTAAAAATATTTGTGGAAGCAATGGACAAAAAAGGAGAAGGATTTTCCTGTTTCAGGTAAAAGTAAAGTTTCCTTTAATCAGTGAGGCCAAGATAAGAGAGGGAATTTTTGTGGGTCCTCAAATCAAACTGCTATTTCAAGATGAGGAATTCACTAAAAAATTAAATGCTACAGAAATAAGAGCCTGGAAGGCATTCGAAAACGTTTACCAGAACTTTTTAGGCAATGAAAAATCACAAAATTACAGTGAAATTGTGGATGAGCTCTGTTACGATGGTAAGCCCTGTTACGTCACTTAGGTGGCAATGAACATGTAGAGTGGTTCTCTTCAAGACGCCTGGTCAGCATGAAGAGGAAAAGACCAAACCCTCCAGCATATGACAGCACAACAAAACAAATGGCCCTCAGTCCCCAGCAGCTTTCACTCCCCCTCTTACGGCAGCAAGAGGATCAGAGTGGAAGCAGAGGGTGCTAAGAATCTCTGGGTACGACCAGGCTGCCATGCATGGAAACTGAACTTGGCCTGTTACAACGTAAGATCACTCATCAGTGAAGACAGGATATTAGAGCTGGAAAAGGAATTAGAAAATGTAAATTGGCATATCATCAGTTTGGCTGAAACAAGAAGAAGAAATGAATCACTTATAAGTTTATCAAGTCGAAATCTGCTGTACACCAATGGAAACAGTGAAAGGGGTGAAGGTGGAGTTGGGTTTCTGGTCCATAAAGATTTTAAAAACAACATTTTGGAATTCAAAAGTACATCACCAAGGGTGTCAAGACTAATACTCAAGATTTCTAAGAGGTACAAGCTAAAGATTATAATGATTTATGCACCAACATCGAGCCATGATGATGAAGAGGTTGAAGAAATGTACACTGAAATTGAGAGTCTTCTAGATGAGCAGAAAACCCACTACACTATTATTATGGGGGACTTCAATGCTAAGGTTGGAAAAAGGCAAAACAGCGCAGAAAGAGGAACTATAGAAAATTCTGGAATTGGTGAAAGAAATAAAAGAGGTGAAAGACTTGTGGAATTTGCAGAATCTCAAGGAATGTCAGTAATGAACACTTTTTTCAAGAAAAGGGTGAACAGAAAGTGGACATGGAAAAGTCCAAATGGATTAACAACTAATGAAATCGACTTCATCCTCACTAACAGAAGATATATTGTGAATGATGTTACCGTCCTGAATAAGGTAAATGTTGGAAGTGATCACAGAATGGTAAGATGTACACTTGATATAGATGTAGGAAAGGAAAGGAAAAAACTGACTCGAGTAAATAATACAAAGGTCTTTGAGATAACAGAAGAGGAGAAAAAGCAGTATGTACTGGAACTTAAGAACACTTTTGAGCTTCTGCAGACTGCTCAGGACCAAGATATCAACGAGGAATATTACAACTTTCTGAAAGTGATAAAGCTCAAGAAACCTATAAGGAAAAAGAAATCCAAAGAAGAAAAAATTAGTCAAGAAACACTTGTTGTTATGATGAACCGAAGGCGAAAAATGAAGAACAAGATAAACACTGACAACGAGAAAATTGAGTATACTGAGTTATGCAAAGCCATTAGAAAGAGACTCAGAGAAGACATAAGAAGATTTAACACAAGCATTAAGGGAAAACAAAGGATTTAAATCAGCAGCCATGAGCAGTAAAACAGAAAGACAAGTAATACTGAAACTGAAGAATAGCGATAGTGTACTTATAAACAGCAGAGAAGGCATAATTCAAATAGCAGAAGACTACTATAGAGAATTATACAAGGAGCGAGGGAATGATGCCAGCAGTGGGGAAGATGGATTGCAAATTAGCAACACATATAACATACCCAATATTCTTCCTGATGAGGTAGAACATGCATTGAAGAAAATGAAGAATCAGAAAGCCCTGGGGGAAGATGAAGTTACTGTAGAGTTCTTAAAATTGGGAGGAAGAGAGACAACACAAAAACTGGCAAGGCTCTTCACAAAGTGCATTAGAAAAGGTGTGACGCCTAAGTAGTGGAATAATGCAATCATAGTTTTGCTGCATAAAAAAGGAGATAAATCAGAAATTGGAAATTATAGACCAATTAGCTTGTTATCCCACATCTACAAGTTGTTCACAAGGGTCATTACTAACAGATTAGAAAGAATACTTGATGAGAATCAACCGGAAGTGCAAGCTGGCTTTAGGATAGGATTCTAAACTATGGATCACCTTCATGTAATATCACAGCTAATGGAGAAAGCAAATGAATATAAAACACCATTATGCCTGGCATTTGTGGATTATGAAAAGGCATTTGACTCCATATAGCATAAGGCAATGTTTCGGGCACTGGAAAGACAAGGCATAGACACCCCACATACTATGATTTTGAAGAAAATATATGAGAATGCTACCTCCTTTATTAGACTAGACAAAGACAGTAGGAAATTTAAAATCGAGAAAATAGTTTCACAAGGAGACAATATCTCCGAAGCTGTTTACTGCTGCCCTTGAGGAAGCTTTCAGAAGATTAGACTGGTCGCAGAAAGGAGTCAATGTGAATAGAGAGTACCTAAACCATTTACGATTTGCAGATGACATTGTGGTCATAAGCCACGATCCCAAAGAATTAAAGGAAAATCTTAATCAGTTATGCACAGTTAGTAAGGATTTTGGACTAAGGATGAATATGGCTAAAACAAAAGTAATGATGAACAAGTATGCCACAGAAAGGGAAATAATGATTGAAGGAGCAGTAATTGAAAAGGTGGAGTCATATATTTATCTAGGACAAGTTATTAGCTGTAATAATGATAAATGGCTGAAAGTCAAGAGAAGAATAAATTTTGAATGGATAGCATTCAGGAAATATAGTCACATACTGAAGAGCAATATCCCAGTTTGTCTGAAATGTAAAATAATGAACCAATGTATACTCCCCACCATGACTAATGGAAGTGAAACTTGGGCACTCACCAAAAGAATGGAAGAGAAGCTGAGAACTACACAGCGAAGAATAGAATGAATTATATTGGGAATCAGACTGTTAGAGAAACACACTGATTAGGCAGCAGACTCAAGTAAAGGACATTCTTATCAAAACTAAAGAACTAAAATGGTCTTGGGCAGGACACATAGCTTGAAGACATGATGACAGATGGACTAAGAAAATAACAGAATGGTACCCAAGAGGAGCTAGAAGAAAACCTGGAAGACAAAGGCGGAGATGGATAGATGAAATTCATGAGTTTGTGGGTAGTAAATGGATGGCCAGTGCTCAAAAACAGAAGGAACTGGAAAGTTGCTGGAGAGGCCTTCATCCTGCAGTGGATTGAAAATGGCTGATGATGATGTGGATGACCTAATTTTAGCATACAGAGAGTTGGAATGCAACATGTCATCAAAGCTTCATTTCCTACATTCCCATTTAGATTTTTTTTTTTGAAAACTTGGGAGTGGTCTCCGATGAACATAGTGAAAGGTTTAACCAGGATATTTTTCAAATGGAAAAAGATACCAGGGAAAATGGAGTCCAAATACTGTATGTTGGCAGGATTGGAATCTCGTCCAGGAGACACCAATGGATGATTATAAAAGGCAAAAGACGACAAATAAGTGTTTTGTTATCAGATAAACGTTTTTGTAAATAAAATAAGGTTAACAGACCCATTGTTCAATATTTAGTACTGTATGTAACATTTTCTTAAAATATATGAAATCTTTTTATTAGAAATTTAGCTTTTGAATTTAATCCCTTCTCCCTTAAAATTGCTGGGTGTTATATCGATATGGTTGCCATATTTAAATTCAGCAATGTCAAATCTACGAGAATTGCTGTAGTCCCTCTCCAGTGATGGTGACAAAGCTTGGGCATATGCTGTTTAGAAATGATTACCACTATCCATATATAGTCAACCTAAAGTAATTAATATTGCTTTTAATTTACTGCAAGGCCTCCATAGCCGAGTGGTCAGGAGCAGGAGTGCAATAGTACACGCTCCTTGAGTAGACCGGGGTTCAAAGCCCTTACTGCTAAATATGGTTGATCTGCCAACCCGCACTGGACTGGCGTGGCAGATTATGGTCCATTTCCCTCAACATGAATTGTTGAGGAGACTTCTATCCTGCAGTGGGTTGATAATGGCTGCAGTTTACCTTTGTTTTTTTATCCTGATTACTGTAATTAACCCCCCCCCCCCGGCAACCTCTGTATCATCTTTAAACTTAGACATTAAGCTTGATATATCATCATCAATATCATTGATAAATACTGAAAACAATAATGGACTCAGCACTGAACCTTGGGGGATTCTACTAATAACATTATTTCAAGAAGAGTAGTGCCCATTGACAACTGTTATCTTCTCCCACTCAACCATCCCTTTATTTACAGCAGTACTTTGCACCTAATGTCACACTGCTCCAATTTATACAGCAGTATTTCATGTGCTTTCCCGAAATTTTAGTAAATGATACCAAAATTATTTTTTGATAGAAAAATTATTAGACTTGTTGCTGCATCATAGTATCCAATCAGATTGGTCAGAGAAGGTCCCTTAAGAAATCCATGCTGTGACTGCAATATAATTGCATTCCTGTCTAAATGGTCCAGCATTATTACTTCTTTAACCAGTGACTCCATTATTTACCCTGGAACAGAAGTAAAGCTAACAAGTCTAATTACGCCTGATGCCTGTTGACTCTCCCTGTGAATTGAGAATACATTTGCACATCTCCAATCCATAGGGAACTTCCGTAAATTCAAGGATGTTCTCATAATTATAGCTAAGGGTTTGCTCACCTCTTTTGCTGCTGCTTTTAATATAATTGGATAGTTCCAATCAGCGCAGGTGCCTTTTTTATGTTTAGCTCCAACAATTTCTCTTCCACTTTATTCTCAATTATCACAAAATTTAGCTCCCAATTATAACTCATATACTTCTGGTATTCTCATCCCTAAAAACTTCTTCACATATAAATGTATATGCAAAATATTTAATCAGTTTGTCACCAACCTGAACAGGAACATTAGTAGTTATGCCATTCATATCTAGTGGGCCAATGTGGTTCATTCCTTTCTGTCTAGTGTTAACATAAACAGAATTCTTTGTTGTGTTTCTTTGCATTTTCGGCCGGAGATTTCTTGTAATCTGCCTTAGCTGGCCTGATCTCCTTTCTGACTTGCTTGCAGACAAGTTTGTGTCTCCTGCAGGTTTCTGTATCACCTGGTAATTTATATTTAATCCATGCATTCTTCTTCCCTGCTATGATTCTCATCAGTTCATCTGATATCCATATAAGTCTAAGCCTTAAACAATATCTTAGTTGATATAAAAAACTTGGTAGTTTTATTGATTATTTTCCTGAATGAATCCTGGATAGAATTTGAAGTTGGTATCATATAACAAGATGTTACCTTGATAATAGTTATCTTGAAGCAGCTTCCACATCAATATATTATGATCACTGCTGATAATCAAATCAAGAGCTCTGTTTTGTTGCCACTCTAATATGCTGGTGTAGAAAACAGTCATCCAATTAGTCTATAAAATCTTGCATGGGAAGTTAAAATCCCCAATTATACGACACTGATTTACTGGCTCACTCTTTTGTCTACATGGTTGTTTATTATACTCATCATGGTCATTTTTCCTGTAATACACTTACTCTCGTTTTTGTCTTTCCAGTGTCCACATCACACTAAACCCAACTGAACACTACACTGATCACTTGCATCAACTGGATGCACTGCCTTAGACTAATAAGTGTGTCTTAACTGAACTGAGAGTTTAATCCCCCCCCCAACATTATTTCTGTACACACCATATTCAAATTCAGCATTTCTTATATTTGAGCGGCACCATCTCTCTAATAACCCTACTCTAATGTCTGGATTTGATGACCTAACCAGTACTTAATTTTTTTTTTTTTTTTTGTTATAATTCTGGTATTACATTGTACATACAAGTATAATTCTACCGTTTTAACTACTGTCTTTTAGCAATCACCAGTTCCTCTGGGGGAACATATCACAGTGAGAACCGGTAAATGCGATACTATAGGTTAGTGGCATACAGTCCATATGAACATGATCTGATGGACTTTGAAAAAAAAGATTATTGTTGAGAACTGGTTGAAGGGTAACAATATTATGGAAACTGCAAGTCTTGTGGACTGTGTGTGGAATGCTGCAGTTAAGGCGTCCCAAGGGTGAATGGATAGTGGACAGAGCAGCAGTTGCCACGCCAACAACAGGTGCCCACGCCTCATCAATGGTCATGGTAAATGTAAGTTGTCCATCTTGTGCAGACTGATAGGCAGAAAACAGTGGAATGACTGACCACAGACTTCAAACGTGGGATGACCAGTAGTGTTTCCAAGACCACAAGCCAACAAACCCTCCTCCATATGGGCCCTTAAAGTGGATGCCTGATCAAACTACCCATGCTTATGGGCCACCCATTGCCAACAACATCTAATGTTTGTATCTGAATGGCATCACTGAACCATTGATGACTGGAAAAAAGTTGCCTTTTCTAATGAATCACATTTCCTGCTATGCCTTGTGATGATGGTAGATGGTGAGTACAGCAACAAACTGCAGAGAAGAATCACTCCAATGCCCTTGTTCAACATAAACAGGCAGGTGATGGCACTCTTTTGGTATATGGGATATTTTCTTGTGAACCTCTTGGAGCCTTCATACTCCTAGACTGCACTCTGTATGCTAAAAACATCCTATCCATTGTGGCTGTCTTCCCAAATGGCACAGGTTTGTTCCAGCAGGATAATGCAATTTGTCACCTTGCCAGTATTGTTTGAAAATAGTTTGCTGAATATGAATCCAATAGAACATCTCTTTGACTATATGGATTGACAAATCCAGCATTTGGGTCCTCCACCACGGACTTCCACAGCTCTACACAACAAAATCATGGTGACATGGTATAACATACCTCCTCATTCTGAGGCCTTAAAAGAGTTAATGCATCACTGTGTGGTGGCAGTACTGGCAACAAGAGGAGGACATACCCACTATTCGGCAAGTTGTCATAATGTTTTGAGGGGACATAAATCATGAGATATCTACCTAGTAACGGGTATGCCCACTTTTCACCTGGATGAGGGCAGTCACATGGCATGACATTCAGTCCACTAGTTCACGAACATATTCTGCAGGTATTTCCATCCATGTTTCCTGCACCCGCTGTCCATAATTCCATCGCATTCCTGGGTGGAGGATCCAAAGCTCGAACAGACCTTTCCACAGCATCTCAAAGATGCTCCACAGGTTTCATGTCCAATGAACGAGGAGGCCATTCCATGGTGCTAAAATCTGCAGAATGCTGTTCGGACCACGGCTCTGTGGGGAGACATTGTCTTGCTGGAGGAGTCCATTGCCCTGTGGGGGCACGATGACTGTGAAGGTCTGCAAGGATGGACACATTACCTGGACTGTTCAGAGATGCATCCAGACGTACCAGATGTCCCAACTTGTGCCAGTTGAACATGCCCCAGACCAATACTGACCGCCCACCTGCTTGAATAGTTCCTTGTTGACATGACAGGTGCATAGCTTTGTGCAGTTTCCGCTAGATACACACCCTTCCTTCCACTCGAAATAACTGGAAATGGGACTCATTGGACCAGGTGACCTGTCTCCAGTCATCCAAAGTCCAGTGCCGATGTTCTTTCGCCCAGTTGAGGCGTAGAGTCCTGTGTTGTGGTGTTAGCAATGGGACTCTGGTGGGTCGGCGGCTCCTGTAACCTATTGTAGCTAATGATCACCTGATTCTGGCACCTCCCTCGTTGAAGTTGGTGATGATTTGTGTTACAGTCACTCTCCGGTTAGCTGAAACAATGCGAGACAGACGTCGACAGCCATATTCATTCATCACCTTTCTCTGCCCACGGCACTGTCCACAGTGAGATGTTATTCCGGAAATACCGTATTCCTGATACTGTTGAACGGGGATAGTGCAATTTCTGTAACACTGCCGCGATAGAGTGACCCATGTGTTGGGCAACCACTATCATCGCTCTTTCAAAGTTGGTTAACTCACGACGTTAATCCATATTGACATTGAATTACTGTCTACTTGAATGCAGTGTACCTGGATACTTGCCGAGCGGTGGGTTCGTCCACTAACGAGAGGGGTGACAATGTTGCGTTGCCTAGAGATCCTATGAATTCTGTCCTTTCAGTATACATGCACCTGTTTCTGCCCTAACACAACCCATATAATATCTCATGCTTGTCTCATGATAACCCACAGTAGTAGCTGTAATCCCAACACCTTGCTTTCCAGGCCAATACATGTCAATATAGGCTGTGCAAGAATCATTTTCACCTCTGCCTGCCGCTACTGTTAATCTGTAAAAAAGAATTACATTGGAATAATTACATTGTTCCAATGCAATTCTTTTTTACTGTTATTTCAAGTATTAGCATAAAAATTCCATTAAGGAATTTAAAGGTAAAATATCATATCGTGCCAGGAATAATTTTGACCTCTGCCTGCCACTACTGTTAATCTATAAAAAAGAATTACATTGGAATAATTACAATGTTCCAATGTAATTCTTTTTTACTCTTATTTCAAGTACTTAGCATAAAAATTCCATTAAAGAATTTAAAGGAAAAATATCATATTGTTCCAGGAATAGATCAGTTGGTATGGGCCGGGGTCAATTTCCTGGAAATGTCTGAACTGAAAGTTTTTTGAATGAGATTTTTTTTTAAGGCTTTTTATGGTGTCCATCCCTAGGTAGCACACAAGACATTTCCAACGTAATGTGGGATACCACTGAAGGAAGAGGTTGGCCACCACTGGCTTAGAGGAATCACTGAAGCAATAACTTTTATAAACAAGAATTTTCAGAAGTGGTCTACAGGAAGCATTTGAAAACACCTGAAAGAATGAGTAGTGACACTGTAGCTAATGAAGGATACCTTATTAAAAAAAATCCACTAGATTACTAAACAGGTAAAGGTTTCCTCACAGTGCATTTATTTTCAATTACTGAGTACTGTCCTGATTAATATATATTATTATTTGATTCAGTAATTTACTAATAATCTAAGCAAAAAAAAATAAAAATAAAACAGTTAATCACTGTGGTGTTAACTGCAGAATTTATTCAAGTTTTTAAAATAAACAGTAAAAGGGCAGGTCAATAAGTAATGCACCATAAGCTGTAACATCTTTGTTATCTGAGATATTGTAGCCACACTTTGCATACATAAAACAGTCTTTTAACCTTGTAAAAATATCACTCAACATAACTGCCACATTCACTGAAATTTCTCCAGTGTTATTTCCAGGCAGGGAATGCACTTTGGTAAAAATCAGGAGGTTGACATTTGCACCATGTTTAATGTCAGAAATGGGTTCTGTTTAATGTCAAAAATGAGTTCCATATCACTCAAACGCCTCACATAGGTATGCCTTTAGTCTATCAAGCAAAAAAAAATCTGATAGGGTTGTAGGGTGGGTGAGGCATTATACTCCACCACAGCTAGGCAGTCCTTGACAGTATTCTGTGCTGTGTGTGGCCTTGCATTATCTTGATGAAACGATGTCTGTCCATTCAGTTCAGGTTTTGATTTTTAGAGCCTGATTAAGCTTTTCTAGGGACAAACTGTATCTTTCTTTGTTGATGGTTGTTATACTTTCCAAGAAACTGACAAAAAATGATGCCATGTTAATCCCAGAAGAAAGTGACCATAAGCATTAGCATTAGTTGAGGCATATGATGCAAGAAAGCAAGCCTATACAGCATCAGCCAAAAAAAAAAAAACCCTTCCCATTTCACCCATCTGGTCACTCCAAATGTTTTTCTAGTTCAGCCTTAAATTTATTTAAGCTATCAACCTCCACAACTACAGTTGGAAGTCTGTTCCAGCAATCAATTACCCGTTGGCTAAAGGCAAACTTCTACACATCTATTCTACAACTGTCTTTCCTCAATTTGAATCTATGCCCCCTCAGGTTCTTAGTCTGAGCAAGCAGAAGTATCCTGTTAGCATTGAGCCTGCTCAAACCATTCAAAGCCTTATACACCTTGATCAGATCACCTCGCAGGTGCCTAGTCTCCAGATACTGCAACTTGCAGACCTTAAGCCTTTCTTCATAAGTGCACCCCTTTGTTCCTCTCACCAATCTTTAGCATTAGTAGAGGCATACGATGCAAGAAAGCAAGCTTATGCAGCATCAGCCAAAAAGAAAAAAAAAAAAAAAAACCTATTTCATCTGCCCTGGCAGCCCATCCGCACTGTTCAGCGAACTTCATATTTGGCTGCACAATTACGCCGAGGTCGTTTTCACTTTCCACTTCCCTGAGTGTAGTACCACCCAGTTGGTACATTTCTCTATGGTTATTGCTACCCATATGCAGTACTTTGCATTTGTCAATGTTAAACTCCAGTTGCCACTTCTCAGCCCATTTTCCCAACTTATCTAGATCCAGTTGGAGTAGCATACTGTCATTACTGTCATTAACAACTCTGCCAACCTTTGTATCATCTGCAAACTTGGACATTATACCTGATATACCTTCATCAATATCATTGATGAATATACAAAACAGCAATGGGCTCAACACCAAACTCTGGGGAACTCCACTAATAACATTTGCCTACGACGAGCAGTGTCCATTGATTACCGCTCTCTCTGTTGTCTCCCATTCACCCATCCATTTATCCATCATAGCAGCTTACCCTTGATGCCATACCTCTCCAATTTGTACAGCAGTCTTCCATGTGCAACAGTATCAAAAGCTTTCCTGAAATCTAAGTATATGATATCAAAATTATTTTTGTCATTCAGTTCCTTTGTAACCACATCATAGTAAGCAATCAAGTTGGTCAGACAAGACCTGCCTTTGACAAACCCATGCTGTGTCTTAACTATTACTGTAGTCTTCTCTAGATGATCCTACAATGCTTCTTTAACCAGTGATTCCATTATTTTCCCCGGAACACAAGTTAAACTAACAGGTCTGTAGTTACTTGTGTCACCTTTTGAAACTCCTTTGTGAATTGTTAATACATTTGCACACTTCCAGTCCATGGGGACCTCCCCTGAATCCAAGGAAGCTCATAATTATGGCTAAGGGTTTGCTTACTTCCTTTGCTGCCTTCTTTAATATAACTAGATTGATCCCATCCACCCCAGGTGCCTTCCTTATGTTTAACTTCAACAATTTCTCCTCCACTTTGCTCTCAGTTATTACAAAACCACTTAGCTCTCTGTTAGTGTTTGATAAACTTCTGGCACTGCCCTCATTGAATAACTCCTTATGTGTGAATGTAGATGCAAATACTCATTCAGTTTATCAGCTACTTCAGCAGGATCTTCAATAGTCGAACCATCTATGTTAAGTGGACCAATCTAATTAATCACCTTCCTTCTAGAGTTTACATAAGTGAAGAACTCTTTGCTTGCTGTTTTTCTTTGTGTCCTTTGCCAAAGATTTCTCATAATCTGCCTTCGCCTGCCTAACCTCCGTTGTGACTTTATTACAGACTAGTTTATACCTGCCATAGGTTTCTGTATCGCCTGATACTTTATATGCATCCCATACATTCTTCTTCTCTGCCACTATTTTCATTAATTCATCTGACATCTATTTAGGCCTAAACTTTGAACAGTATATTACTTGGAATGAAAAGCCTAGTAGCCTCCAAAATTAAGTCCCTGAAGGCTTCCCATTTAGAATTCACTGTTTGTAACATCATCAGTTGATCCCACTGTACAGAATTTAAGTAATGTCTGAGACCTCTGTAGTCACCTTTATGAAAGCAAAAGCCCTTCCCATTAGCCTTGATGGTAGTTTCATCTTTAAATAATTCCCACATCAATATATTTTGATCACTGTCGCCAGTGGTTCCTTTATCTGCAGATTCTTAATGCATGAAGAATCACTGCTGATAATCAGATCAAGAGTATTACTCTCTCTGGTTGCCTCTTGAACATGTTGCTGTAGAAAACAGTCATCCAATAAATCCACAAAAGTCTTGCTAGTGTGCGAGTGACCAAACCACAAGTTCCAGTCAATATCTGGAAAGTTAAAATCTCCCATTATAAGACATTCTGATTTACTGGCTCACTCTATTTCTCTGCATAATTGCTCATTATACTCATCAGAATCATTAAGCCTATAACACACACACACCTACTCTTGTTTTTCTTTTCCCAGTGCTTATTTCACACCAGACTCAATGCTGCATTGTCCACCAACATCAATTGGATGCACTTCCTTAGATTTTATTTGTTTCATAATCCCTCCTATACACATTGTACTCCCCAAATTCCAACTCTGCACTGCCTACATCTGTGTGACACCACATCTCTGATATCCCAACAATATCTGCTTTTGATGTCTTGACTAGCACTTCAAGCTCATCAAATTTATTAACTATACTCCTAGCATTGGTGTACATGCAAGTATACATGCACCTGTTCCTGCTCCTGGCCTCCCTAACACAGCCCATGTATTTACTTGTTCCACTATGACTCCCAGCAGTCCTGGAAATCTCCATTACCTTGCTTTCCAGTCTGCTGCCCATTCTAATAGAAGCAGTGTAAGAATCACTTTTGTCTCTGCCTGTGGCCACTGTTAACCTTTTAGTCTGTGTTTCTCCCCCACACTAGCAGTTTTCCGACCCACCTAACACTGCCTAGATAGCATCAGCAAATATTCTTGCACCCTTTCTATTTAAGTGTATCCCATCCCTGCAGAAGCAGTCTCTCCTGTCAACAAGTACAGTTTGTTGCCCTTCTCTGTATCTCTTTCTAGAAATTCTACATCCTTCTTAAAATGAGGCGTCCAGACCTGTATACAGTACTCAAGGTGTGGCCTGACCATTGCCTTATACAAAGCGATAATCACCTCCTTGTCTCTGCAAGCAAAATTCCTATATGTCATTGACAAAACTCCATGACCTGCTCTGTCAGCCCGTCTGCACTGCTCAGAGAACTTCATATCTAACTGCACAATTACCCCCAGGTCTTTTCATTCTCCACCTCTCTGAGTGTAGTACCACAGAGTTGGTATGTTTCTCTTGGGTTACTGCTACCCGTGTGCAGTACTTTGCATTTGTCAAGGTTAAACTTCAGTTGCCACTTCTCAGCCCATCTGCCTAACTTTTCTAGATCCTGGTGCAGTAGCATATTGGGACTCACATCTTGGTGTGCATGGGCTTGGCACAACCAGAGTCCTGAGCTGGATATCATCATTCTTCTCTCTTCTTGGTGATTCCATTCTATTTCTGACTCTTGTTCTCTCTCTCAGGGTAATTCAGAAATTTTTTTTTTTGGCTGGTGCAGCATAAGCCTCAGGCTTCCTTGCACCATATAGCTAATAATAATATTTAACAACCCTGCCAACCTTTGTATCGTCTGCAAACTTGGACATTAAGCCCGATATACCTTCATCAATATCACATTGATAAATACACAAAACAACAATGGGCCCAGCACCAAACCCTGTGGGACTCCGCTAATAACATATTCAGTAATTCAAGGTAAAAAGTCCACGTAGAGCAGTGTCTATTGATTACCACTCTCTGCTGTCTCCCACTCAATCATCCCTTTATCCATTGCAGTAACTTGTCAATAACTTGTCATTGCAGTAACTTGTCCATACCGCTCCAATTTGTACAGCAGTCTTCCATGTGCAACAGTATCAAAAGCTTTCCTGAAATCCCAAGTATTTGATATCAAAATTATTTTTTGATGATTTGGAAAATTTTGGCTTTTTGTTTACAGGTGGTGCTGGGTGTGCCCATTTCATCAATGGTCATTTTGGTTTGTGAGTCATAATGGAAAAGCCATGTTTCATCACGCGATGACCTCTTTAAAGCACCCGGGACCATCAGCAACAAACTTCTCCAGAAGATCTTCACAGATCTTTTATTACTCGCAGCTATCATCTCTCATATGAACAGTTTAGGCACCCACCAAGAACTGATTTTACCCCAGTTTGTTGAAGATGGTCAAAACACTTCCCTTTGACATTTTTGCAGCATTCATCTCTTGTCTGGTGGTATGTACCTGTCATTTCAAATGAGCTGGTCAGTGAGTTATTTGTTTTCACTGTTTGTGACAGATAGTCTTCCAGCTCTTGGTTTGTCCTTGATCTCGAAATCACCTTCCCAAAATCACTGGAGCCACCTCTTAACATTACTTCGATTAGTTGTCTGGTCTCCATAGACTGCCAGTTTTCAACAGATACCAAATGATCATCCGATTTGAATATGAACTCCATCACATTGCCTGAAATATGGCTGTCACTTTGTCCATCCATATCTATCTTTATATCTAAAAACACATGACACGTGTGAGTAATTGTGCATTATTATTAACTTGCCCTTGTATTTAGTGTTTCATCTTAATGCCTTCTATTTCTAAAATGCAAAATTGCTTTTTATAAGAATCCTATTATGATAAATTTTAAATTTATCATTACAGTATTCTTATAAATATAGAATTTAAATCAGCATTGCACTTCTGTAATTGGATTATAATGGTTAGTGTCTTACCATTTGAAAATTACCAGTCTTGTGAGATAATATATCCTGTGAACAAGAAGCTAATATGTCAGTCATACTGCCACACTTTTGGGATGGACTTCTATTTTGAAATTTTATGTCTGGGACCTCATGATCATTTTCTGTGGCTTCCTCTCCAAAATGCCTTAACTGAAAATTAGCAGTTGCCATTTCCCATAGTTTGCCACTTATTATTTGTTTTACTTCATGAGAACTAGTTGTCTAAATATAGAAAACAGAAAATTAAAATCTAATAAAAAAAAAAAGGATGAAAAATTCACCACATCAAAAAATTCATCCAGTTCAGTACTTTTTTTTCATTGTCTGGCAGAATAATTTATTTTTATATTCAAGTATTTGGTAAAAATAAATTTCGAAACAGTCTTTATCTTTAGTATAAAGAGAGTTCAGCAGGGTTGAAGGTTTGTCACTAAAATTGATGAGGCAGTCACAATTGCAAGTACTCTTGTATAACATAAGGATTATACTCAGTGGTGGACTGGCCCGGCTGGCTAGGCAGTAATCTCCACTGGGGCCAATAGCAGGTTAATGCTTTTGGCCCCACCACAAAGGGATGGGGCAGGCAGGCGGTAAAATTGTTGACAGCTGATGGAGCCAACTACAGCCCCCCCCCCACAATTATACTAAATTTTTGCAGTGCAGGCTACTGATAGAGCATTTAGTAATCTTTTAAGTGCATACAGCATAAAATGCACTGATACTGTTCCCCCATCTAAACTAGATAGTTAGGTTTATGAGACACCCCTCCTTTTCTCTCCTCCTATTTTGTGAAAAATCCCTTCATTTTTCATAAACTTTAGAAGCCTTTTACTCCATTCCTCTAAAGATCTCCCCTCCCCCACACACACACCAATTCTCTACTTACTCTGGAATTTATACCCTCACTCTTTTTCCATGCAACCCCCTCCATCTACTTATCTGGATGGTTGGTTCAGCATTACCACATAGGTAGATGCTTTCCACTTCTTTCCCTACTTTTTTTTTTCCTTGTGTTCTTTCCAGCTCTCACCATGTACACTTTTCTTTCAAATACTTTTCACTGGCAAATACCTATTACCACTCATCCATTAACTCACTTATTTTTGTCTCTTACTATCCATGTCATTTCTTCCAAATGAGGGCTGTTATTCCTGCCATTCCAATGAATGGAAGGAAGGTAACTAAGATTGAGAACTACAGTAGGTGGTTTAGCTTCACATGCCAAGGTTGAAGGCCAGGAAGCTGCTTTCCAACTGATTGCAGCTTCCTGATTGGTAAGTCATACAATATAAATAGGGCGCCTCCGTAGCCAGGTGGGCAGGAGCATTATTGCGTAGCACACACTTCTTGATTAGACCGGGGTTTGAACCCATGACCACCAAATACGGAGGATGCGGAAAGGTCAGGGAATGACCACCGCATATCCCCGAAGCAATATAGCCTTAGTTGCTAATGGCCCTAAAAACCAAATAACAACAACAATATAAATAATACAAAACAATGTAAATAACAGTTCTTTCACAGCATACATCGTCTTTGCAAAGAAGCAACACAAAGACATAATTTTTGAGGGAATCCTTAGGTACCACCCAGACAAAGAGCATAATGTATTATGTTCTTTATCTGTGTGATACCTAATGGTTGAGAGTATCAGTACCTTTATATAAGAGTTGGAAATGGTTAGGTTGGCAGACTATGAGAAATTATCAGCTGAAAAAGCAAAGGTAGACAAGGAGTTTGACAAATTTCAATACAAAGAACAAAAGAGCAAATCAGAAGAAACTCTTATACAATGATTGTGGGAAGGTCACTGACAATCCAGTCAACATGACTGATAAACAGAACTGGCACTTCATATCAGTCATTACAGATAAAAACCCTTTCAGAACAAAGAGAAATTGTGCTAATGAACCTGAATATTGTAAAATCAGTGATGTGTAAATTACATCTAATTTATATATTGTTGATATTTTTTATTGTTTACTAGAAAAGCTCTTGAGCCAGACAAATAAAAGCCCTAAGACAGAATGCATATTCACACTTATTTTAACCCTTTCAGAAGTGAAATTTAAACATCAAGACCCCTAAGGAGTGAGTTTCTCCCCTTTAAATTTTGAAAACTCATAAAAATGAATGCTTTGTGTATAAATGCTTTTAAATAATTAATCTGTTGTTATTTTGATCTGACAGTCCAATATTTGAGTGAAATTAAGAGGTGAATTCAAGAATTTTGGCTTTTGAAAGCCAAAATAGAACAACAATAGTTGATAGTATAATGGCTACATGCAAGAAAGTGGACAACACCAATGGCCATATTGACATGGGTGGGCAGGCCAATGTTGAGTCAACATGTGACAAAAGCACGCACTAGGAAAACAAATATGAGAGTAGGAATGTGTTACAGGCCTGATGAGTATAACAAACAACTGTACACAAAAAACAATGAGACAGAAACTCAGATTGTCTTAATGTCTTGTAATGGAGGATTTTAACTTTCCAGATGTAGACTGGAACATGCTCACACAGTAGCAAGATTTCAGCACATTTATTAGATGACTGTTCTTTACACCAGCATGTTAGACAGGCAATGAAAGAAAGCAGTATTCTTGATTTGAATGTCAGCAGTGAATAAAGGAACCAGGTGACTGTGATCATAATATATTGATGTGGGAGCTGCTCCAAGGTGTAACTACTGTTGGGATAAAGGGAAGGGATTTTGCTTTTGTAAAAGCAACTACAGTGGCTGTAGCCAATTTTTAAATTCTATTCAGTGGGACCAACTGTTGATATTAGCAACTGCAAATTCTATACAGGTAGGATTCAGGAAAATAATCATAGGAGCAGTAGCATAGCCAAGATTTTTGTCAGCAGGTACATTCACAAAAAAAAAAGGTGCCTAATGCTAAAAAGCGGCACAATACCAGATTTTGGCATCAGGGGGTACAATGTACCTGCTGACCATACCCTGTGGCAGAGATGAAAAATGCATGGGATGCATATAAATTATCAGGTGATATAAACTAGTCTGAAATCAAGCGAGAAAGGAGGTTTGGCAAGCTAAGGCAAATTATGAAGTCTCTGACAAAGTACAGTAAACCCCCGCGAATAGCGGGGGTTACATTCCTGAGAAATGGGAACTGAGTTATGGCTCCCATAGTAATAAAGGGGTTCCTTTCCAAAGTATGAAATATATAAGAAAAACTAGTCTAAAATTTTGTCTATGTATGTATTATATGTACCTTCATAATATGACTATGTACATAGACAGTATATAGTGAAATGCAAGCATATGGCATCGAAATGAAAATAAGAAACAATTTAATATTAAATGTAATATTTATTAGAAATTTCAAACAAATCTTTCAAACCAGCGTCTTTGCTAGCTAAAAAACTTATCCCGCCAATGCTATCACGAGTTTCGCGAAAGTGTTGATAAAGGAGTTTTGCCTTTTCACGAATGATGACTGAACCTAACGGAATTTTATTTTGAGTTCGGTCTTCTATCCACAGATTTAAAGCTTTTTCCATTTTTTCTAATTTAACTTCACAAGATACAGAGCAAATTTTTGAAGCAAGTAGCGCGTTTTCTCGGACACTATGGCACATTTTTTCTTCCGATTTCTTGATTGATCGTACCGTTGATTCATTGATTTTATAATGTTTTGCCACTGAGGAGACGCTTTCACCATTAGACATTTTGTCTAATAACTCAATTTTATTCGTTAATGTTATCACCTTCTTTGAACTTTACACATTTCCCTTGTTATTCGTAGCCATATTTTTGTACGGGTTAGAAAGAACTTGTCCAATAAAGTCACTTTCTTCCGTTAACACACTCGAAAAAAGTCTGTTTTACACTGCAAAACGGTAGATTTATCACTTTTGTACGCATATCAATTTATAAATTGATAAATTTATTCAATTTATAAGCATATAAATTAAAAGCAAATGACGAAACCTTCCGTGACAAGCGCATAACACATAATGAACAAGGATTAGCGAGAAACATCCACGCTCGCGATTTTGTCACCCCTCTCACCCCACCCACTGATTGCGTTTTGACCGTGAAAGATAATTTTAGCCACCGCCATGTATTTTTATGGCGGAAAATGTTCACTGCACTTTAAAATTCACATTTTTTAGGTTTCATTTTATATTAAATCAGCAACCGTGGATACAGATACCGCGAATAGCGGGGGTTTACTGTATACAAAAAATCTACTAATGCTAATGTCTGGTACACCATATATTAGCAGAGGCATATGATGCAAGAAAGCAAGCTTATGCAGCATCAGCCAAAAAAAAAAAAAAAAAAACCCTTCCACTTCACTCCTCCGTTCGTTCAAAATACCTGTGCAGCTGAGCCTTGAATTTATTTAGGCTATCAACTTCCACAACAAGGGATGGAAGTCTGTTCCACCAACCAACTACCTACTGGCTAAAGGCAAATTTCCGCACATCTATCTTTCCTCAATTTGAATTTATGCACTCTCAGGTGATTATTCTGAGCAAGGGGAAGAATCCCATCAGCATTGAGCATGCTCAAACCATTCAAGGCTTTATACACCTCTATCACCTCACCTCGCCGGTGCCTAGTCTCCAGACACTGTAATTTGCAAAACTTAAGCCTTTCTTTGTAACAGCAATCCTTTGTTCCATTCACTAATCTTGTTGCACTTCTCTGTATTCGTTCCAGCAGCTCTACATCCTTCTTGAAATGAGGCCTCTAGACCTGTATACAGTATTCAAGGTGTGGCCTGACCATTGCCTTATACAATGGAATAATCACCTCCTTATCCCTGCTAGAAAAATTCCTGTATATCATTGACAAGACACCATGAGCTACTCTTGCAGCCCGTCTGCACTGCTCAGAGAACTTCATATCTGCCTGCACAATTACCCCCAGGTCCTTTTCATTCTTACCACTGTCAGTGTAGTACCACAGAGTTGATATGTTGCTCTGGGGTTGCTGTTTCCCATTTGTAGTACTTTACATTTGTCAATGTTAAACTTCATTTGCCACCTCTCAGCCCATCTTCTCAACCTTTCCAGATCCTGTTGCAGCAGCATAGCATCAGTAGTGTCCTGAACAACCCTGCCAACCTTTGTATTGTCTGCAAACTTGGACATTAAGCTTGATATAACATCATCAATATTATTTATAAATACAGAAAACAATAATGGACCCAACAATGAACCCTGACGGACTCCACTAATAACATTAGTCCACGACGAGCAGTGTCCATTGATTACCACTCTCTGTCTTCTCCCCCTCAGCCACCCCTTTATCCACAGCAGCAATTTGCCTCCAATGTCACACTGCTCCAATTTGTGCAGCAGTCTTCCATGTGCAACAGTATCAAAAGCCTTTCTAAGATCCAAGTATATAATATCAAAGTTATTCCCTGCATCCAGTTCCTTTGTGACTGCATCATAGTATCCAATCAGATTGGTCAGGCAAGACTTCCCCTTAACAAAACCATGCTGTGTCCGAGCTATAACTGAAGTCTTGTCTAAATGATCCTGCAGTGCTTCTTTAACTAGTGCTTCCATTAATTTTCCTGGAACAGAAGTTAAACTCACAGGTCTATAATTACTTGTGTCAGCCTTTGATCCTCCTCCTTTGTGAATTGGGGTCACATTTGCATATCTCCTATCTATGGGTACCTCCCCCGAGTCCAAGAAAGCTCTCATAATTATGGCTAAGGGTTTGCTTACTTCCTTTGCTGCCTTCTTTAATATAACTGGATAGATCCCATCCACCCCAGGTGCCTTTCTTGTGTTTATCTTCAACAATTTCTCCTCCACTTTACTCTCAGTTATTACAAGATTATCTACCTTATTGCCAGAGTTGAATACACCTCTGGCATTCCCCTTGCTGAATAACTCCTCATGTGTGAATGTTGATGCAAAATATTCATTTAGTTTGTTAGCTACCTGAGCAGGATCATCAACAGTTGAACCATCGATATCAAGTGGACCAATCTGATTCATTCCCTTCCTTCTAGAGTTTACATAAGTAAAGAACTCTTTGCTGTTTTTCTTTGCATCCCTTGCCAAAGATTTTTCGTATTCTGCCTTTGCCTGCCTAACTTCCTTTGTAACTTGATTACAGATTAACTTATATCTATCATAGGCTTCAGTGTCACGTGTTAATTTATATGTATCCCATGCATTTTTCTTCTCTGCCATATGTCTCATTAGTTCATCTGACATCCATTTAGGCCTAAACCTTGAACAATATTTCTTAGTTGGTATGTAAAGCCTAGTAGCTTCCAAGACAAGTTCTTTGAATGCTTCCCATTTTGAATTTGCTGTTGGTAACATCATCAGTTGGTCCCACTGTATAGAATTTAAATACTGTCTCAGACCATCATAGTCACCTTTAAGAAAGCAATAACCCTTCCCTTTACCCCTGATGGTTGTTGTTGTTGGGTTTTTTTGGCGCAAGAGCTACTTTGGCCATATCGCGCCTCCCCTGATGGTAGTTACCTCTTTGAGTAAATCCCACTTCAGCACACTGTGATCACTGCCACCTAGTGGTTCCTTTATCTGCAGATTCTTAATGCATGAAATGAAGAATCACTACTGATAATCAAATCAAGAGTATTACTCCCTCTAGTTGCCTCCCGAACATGCTGATGTAGAAAACAATCATCCAATAAATCCTTGCTAGTGTGTGATTGACCAACCCACAAATTCCAGTCAATATCTGGGAAATTAAAATCCCCCATTATAAGACTCTCTGATTTACTGACCCACTCTATTTCCCTGTACAATTTCTTATTATACTCATCAGAGTAATTAGGCCTATAGCACACTCCTACTCTCAATTTTCATCTCCCAATGCTTATGTCACACCAAACTGACTCGACACTGCACTGTCCAGCAATGTCGACTGGCTTCACTTCCTTGGATTTTATGTGTTTCTTAACTAATAGCATAACCCCTCCTCCCTTCCTATCCTTTCTGTAGATGTTGTACTCCCCAAATTCCAGTTCTGCATTCCTTATATCTGTGTGACACCACGTCTCTGATATCCCAACAGTATCCGCCTTTGATGCTTTGAGCAATACCGCAAATTCATCAAATTTATTTACCAAACTCCTAGCATTGGTGTACACGCAAGTATACATGCACCTGTTCTTTTTCTTAGCTACCCTAACACAACCCATGTGTTTACTTGTACCCCAATGACTCCCGGCAGTCTCTGAAATATCCTGCATCTTGTTTTCCAGGCTTCTGTTCATTCCAATAGAAGCAGTGCAAGAATCATTTTCACCTCTGCCAGTGGCTACTGTTAATCTATTAGTCCTTGTATCCCCTCAAGCTAACAGTGTTCAGACCCACTGCCTCGATAGTATCAGCAAATATTCTTGCACCCTTTCTATTTAAGTGTATCCCATCCCTGTAGAAGTACTCTCTCCTGCTAACAAGTACAGACCAGGCTGAAAAAAATTCTACCCCTTGAGCCTTGCACAATCTTTCCAGGGCCGAATTGATCGACAAGGCTCTCATCATATATACTCCCTCCTATCGTGTCTGGACAGAATTGCAGACACTTTCAAATTCAACCCTAATTCACCACTTTTTTTTCAACAGTGACCTGTACTTGTTAAGTAATTCTGCAGTCTCCTACTCTTAATATTATTAGTTCCAACGTGTACAACTATATCACCTTTTCTGCCCTTAAAAGATGATATCTGCTCTACAACATCATCAACCTTTGCCCCTGGCAGACATACCCTGGTCCTGTTCCACCTGTCCTTTTTACAAAGCATGTTCCCTGTTTCCCTGACAATAGAGTCACCAACAACTACTAGTTCCTGTGGGACCAGCGCATTGTGCCTTGGGGGGTTGCTGCTGTGTTGCGTGATGACCAAGTGCAAGCTCTGGCGTTGATGTGGGCAGCTGAGAGCTTGATGGGCCCCTCAATTTAGATCCTTCGAGGGCATCCACCCTGTCCTTCAAGCTCTCATATAGGCTCATAACAACGCTGAGTTGTTGCCTGATTTCGTTACACTCTTTGCATCGCGCACACCCAAAGACATCCCCCATGGCAATGTCATGTCCCGTATCCGATTGCTCCACAAACATCATGCAATCAGTGCATTTTAAAAGGCTGTGATTCAGAGGGCAACTGCCCCCCCCCCCCCTCAGTTCTCCTCTGAGCCACAGCATTCCCATTAGCCTGAGCCTTTTGCTTTGCTGCTCTGGTCTGAGTCATGATTTCAATTGAATTTCAGTACAAAATTATAACCCTAAACTTGTATCCCAACACAGTTATAACGCTATATATATTTTAGTTTAACTGTTGATCATCCTTCTCACATTGTTGACAAACTGAATATGTGGATATTTTGCATCTATATCTACACAAATTTTTTAGGGATGAGGATGCCAGAAGTACAGAGAGTTATAAGTGGCAGCTAAATGATTTTGTGAGAACTGAGAGAAAGTGGAAGAAGAATTGTTGAAGCTAAATGTAAAAATGGCATATGGGGTGTATGGAATCAATCCAATTATATTAAAGGAGGCAGCAAAACAGGTAAGCAAGTCTTTAACCGTAATAAGGAGAACATCCTCGGATTCAGGGGAGATCCTTGTGGACTGGAGGTGTGCAAATGTACCTCTAGTTTACAAAGGGGGATAAAAAGGTGACATCAGAAATTATAGCCTCTTAGCTTAACTTCTGTTCCAGGGAAAATAATGGCACCTGTGGTTAAAGAAGTAACACAGGACTATCTGGACAGGAATGCAGTTATACTGCAGTCACAGCATGGAATTGTTAAGGGGATCTCACTGCACCTTAACAATTGCCCCATTATGGTAAAATAACATAGGAATTGGATGCAAAAAATGACTTTAATTCATATACAGTAGACTCCCGATTAACCGGCCCCTATGGGACCAGACCTCAGGCCTGATAAACGGATGGCCGGTTAATCCGAAAACACATGTAAAATACCATTTATAGATTGTAAATTAAATAAAAAAATATATACTGTATACAGTATGTTCTATATAAATGTTTATTAAACATTTACTTAGATAAAAAATCAGTAATATTCATTTGTCTTTTTGATTTAAATTCATTTTTTGAAGCAAAATCATGCCACTTTTTCATAAGAATTATATCAATGGCAGATGAATTACCTTTCTGTTCGATATATTTTATTGCAGTTCCAAGTGCTTTCTTTCCTTCCGAACGACTTATTCTTTTGTTATTTTTTATCTCCACTCATAGCTTCTGGGCTCTCTGGTTCTTGATCTTCTGCTATTTCTCCTTGACTAACTGCTTCGATAATTTTATCCTCTGTTAACATTTCATTCTCTAGAATGTTATCACCTACAAGTCATTTATTGATGTCTCTTTCTTCCAGGTCTTGGAACTGTGATAATTGTTCCAAATCGTTAAGCAGAGCAATGTTGTCGTGGTCTGTCAGATCCTCAGCGCACGGTTCTTTGTCCGGCTTGGAGTTTGCAGTTAATTTTTTGACATCAGACCATAGTTTTCTCCTTGACCTCACAAACGTTGATGACAACATTTCCTCAAAAGCAGATGCTGACATGTAAATCACATCCTTGATGTTAATTTTTTTAAGGGCCTTAGTGAGTTCCGTTTCTTCACTGGCAATGTCCTCAAGAATTTCTGAAAGAAGTTTTCTTCTGTAATGCCTTTTCAGAATAACTATCACACCTTGATCCATAGGTTGCACCAAAGATGTAATGCCAGGTGGTAAAAACACCACCTTGATGTCATCAGAAGATAGGTCGATGGGATGCGCTGGAGCATCGTCAAGGACAAGAACAGCCTTTAGTGGTAATTTAAAAGGTGTCAAAAGTGCCTTAACTTTTAGAATGAATTCAGTTGAAAACCATTCTTCAAATAGAAAAGACTCCATCCAAGCTAACCTTTGGGCTTTGTAGTAAGCTGGTAGAGCATTGAAATTTACATTTTTAAATGCTCTTGGTTTGGCTGACTTTCCTACAATGAAAAGGGGCAGTTTGTGAGTTCCAGCAGCATTTGTACAAAGGGCCACAGTGATTCTCTGTTTATTCATTTTGAAACCAGTAGCGAATGTTTCTTGTGGTGCTGCTAGCATTTTCGTCAAAAGAAGCTTAAAATTTATGCCTATTTCATCCAAATCGTAGACTTGTTCAGGAGTAAGATTTTCCTTCTGTATAATGTCTAAAAATTTTTGGGAAATTCACTTGCAGCATTTTGATCTGCTGACAAATTTCTCGCCGCAAACACCTAGATAATGAATTCCATGGCTCTTTTTCCATCATGCATCGTCAATGACTTCATTTTTTAGCTTCTTCATAGTGCACCTGTCTGAGAGCACTTTTTCTGATTCTATTTACATACTGAAGTCTTGAAAGGATTTACGGTTTCTCCGCCAATCATTCACCGTACTTTTTCCTACACCCAGTTCATTACATATCCATTTTACAAGTTCTCCATTATCAATACGTTCCAACACTTTTAGTTTTGTTTCAGTAGTTAACGCATTCAGTTTACACATGTTCGGGCCTATCATTTCAAGTTAACATAATTTAAAAAACAAAAATTAACGACGAAAATATGTATACACAGAGTGACTGCAATCCAAACGGCACATATAGCAAAGACTAACTGAAGTGAAAAAAGTTATAGGATCATTCCAGTGCACTTTACTCGTTCCCAGAATCTTTTAATTTTGTTTTCCTGCTGGGCCCATCACATCAGAAATCTGATTCACAGAAAAGTCTAAAGACGAAAATATGGCTGGTTAAAGCGAGACAGGATAAGAGAGAGTCTGCTGTACATAGATTTCAGAAAAGCTTTTGATATTGTTGCACATAAACGACTGCCATACAAATTGGAACAGTGTGGAATTAAGGGCAAATTACTGCTATGGATAAAGCAATAGCCGAGTGGGAGCATTATCTACTTCGGATTAATGTTATTAATGCCTAACATTATCTATAATACCTATTGTAAACATTTTATGTATTTTGCATTTTATATAAGATTAAGAAAGATGTTGCAGTAGTTAAAGGTAAAGACACAGGTTTTAATTTCAGAAGAGGGAACTTTGACAGTTTAAGGTACTATATGGCATCTATTAATTGGACAGATTGTAGAATGATTGTGAATACACTTTAATTCTGAAATACCTTTAAAGCAGATGCCACGAATGCATATACATCATTAAGAAAATATTACAGGAGAAGGATGCCGAAATGGATGAATGCAAAGCTGGCCAGTCAAATAGAGCAGAAAAAGATAGCATGGGACAGTTACAGTGCAATGAAAAGTACTGAAGCCTACAATAGCTAAAAGTTGATTTGTAATATTACCACAGATAAGGTTAGAGAGGACAAGGCTGAGTATGAAAAAGCACTGGCTAAGACAGCAAAGAATGGAGACAAGGAACTTTTCAAGTAAGTGAATACAAAGAAGAAGAAGAAAGAGAATCAGACTAGACCCTTGTGCACTGGATGTGGGGAAGTGTTAGACAACCCGGCTAAATGTTGCAGATGAATTGAATAATTTTCAGGGAGGCTACCAGATAATGTATTGAAGTTATGAGGGCATCCTTTGGATTGGAGAAGCACCAACGTATTACCAATATATATAAAGGCAGTTCTAAGAGCCAAGTTGGTAACTACAGACTGATTAATCTGACTTCAGTTGTAGTGAAAATCTTAGAAGTAATGATTAATAATGCTGTTGTTGTTGTTTTTTGGTTTTATCAAAATTTTATCAAAATTATGATGATATCAAAATTATTTTTGGCATTCAGTTCCTTTGTGACCACATCATAGTAAGCAATCAAAATGGTCAGACATTTTGAAGGCTTCTGAGCAGTGTAAACAGGCAGCGAGGAAAGCCCATGGTGTCTTGTCAATGAATGATCTCCTGATTGGGGGCCTCGTTGATTCCAAGGGTACTCTCATAATTATTGCTAAGGATTTGCTTACTTCTTTTGCTACTTTCTTTAATATAATTAGATGGATTCCATCCACCACAGCGGCCTTTCTTATGTTATTACAAAATCCTTCAGCTCCTTGTTAGAGTTTGATAAACTTTTGGCATCCCCCTCCCTAAATAACTTCTCTTGTGTGAATGTAGATGCAAAATACGCATTCAGCTACATGAGCAGGATCATCAACATCAATATCAAGTGGACCAATCTGATTCATCCCCCTCCTTCTAGTGTTTACATAGATAAAGATGTCTGTGTTGTTTTTCTTTGCATCCTTTGTCAAAGATTTCTCGTAGTCTGCCTTCGCTCGTCTAACCTCGTTTGTGACGATTACAGGCTAGCTTACAACTACCATAGTCCTCTGTGTCACCTGATACTTTATATTCATCCCATGCATTTTTATTTTCTATGTCATGAGTCTCGTTAGTTCATCTGACATCCATTTAGGCCTAAACAGTGTTTTTTAGTTGGTGTGAAAGGCCTAATAGCTTCCTAGATTAATTCCTTGAATGCTTCCCATTTAGAATTTGCTGTTGGTAACATCATCAGTTGGTCCCACTGTATAGAATTTAAAAACTGTCTTTGACTACTGTAATCACCTTTACGAAAGAAAAAACCCTTCCCTTTACCCCGATGGTAGTTACGTTTCCATTGGGGTAATGGTATGGAATATGTAAATTCCATATCAGTACATTGTGATCAGTGTTGTCTAGTGGTTCCTTTATCTGCAGATTCTTAATGCATGAATAATCACTGCTGATAAAGAGTATTACTCCCTCTGGTTGCCCCTCGAACATGTTGCTGTAGAAAACAATCCTCCAATAAATCCACAAAGCCTTGGTAGTGTACAGTGACTAACCTACAAATTCCAGTTAATATCTAGGAAGTTAAAATCTCCCATTTTAAGACATTCTGAATTGCTGGCTCACTATTTCTCTGTACAGTTTGTTGTACTGATCAGAGTCATTAGGCTTATAACACAATCTTACCCTAATTTTTGCTTACCCAGTATTTATGTCACACCCAACTGACAACATTGCACTTTCGATCCGTGTCAATTGGATTCACTACCTTAGATTTTATGTGTTGCTTAACTAACAGCATAACCCCTCTCCCCTTCCTATCCTGTCTGTCCTTTCCGTAAACATTTTCCCAAATTCAAATTCTGTATTCCTTGCATCTGTGATACCATATCTTGATTTCCCAATAATATCCACTTTTGATGTCCTCACCAGCACTTCAAATTCATCAAATTTATTTACTATACTCCTGGCTTTGGTGTACATGCATCTCTTCTTACTCTTAGTTACCCTTACACTGGATCCAATATCTTTCTATTTTAGAAGATTTAGGAGAAGTCCAGTTGGCCTGCCTCCCTAAAATCCACTCATGCACGTCTTCACGTTGGTAAGTCATGTTATGTCACTTTGGTGGCAACGAACGTGTAGAGTGGTTCTCTTCAAGGTCACAGTGAAGAGGAAAAAGACTAAAGCCTCCGGTACTTTATGACAACACAACAAAAAAATGTCCCTAAGTCCCCAGTGGCTTTCACTCTCCCTCTTACTGCAGCGAGAGGATCAAAGTGGAAGCAGAGGGTGCTAAGAATCTCTGGGTACGACCAGGCTGCCATGCACTGAAACTGAACTTGGCCTGTTACAGTGTAAGATTGCTCATTGGTGAAGAGAGGATATTAGAGCTGGAAAAGAAATTAGAAAATATGAATTGAAATATCATCAGCTTGGCTAAAACAAGAAGAAATGAATCACTTATAAGATTGTCAAGTGGAAATCTGCTATACACCAATGGAAACAGTGAAAAGAGTGAAGGTGGAATTGGCTTTTTAGTCCATAAAGATATAAAAAACAACATTTTGTAATTGAAAAGTAAATAACCAAGGGTGTCAAGATTACTACTCAGGATTTCTAAGACGTACAAACTAAAGATTATAATGATATATGCACCAACATTGAGCCATGATGATGAAGAGGTTGAAGAAATGTATTACGAAATTGAGAGACTTCTAGGAACAGAAAACTTGCTACACTGTGCTGCCACTTTATTAGGTACACCTACCTAGTAGCGTTCTGAGCCTCCTTTAGCCTTCTAAACAGCCTGAATTCATCTAGGCATGGATTGAACAAGATGCTAAAAACGTTGTGCGGGAATGGAGTACCATACAGACATGAGTGTGTTACGCAGTTCTTTCAGATTTGACGGAGGTGTAGGCCTGCAGTGAATAGCCCTTTTCAGCTCATCCCAAAGATGTTTAATAGGATTGAGATCCTGGAACTGAGCGGGCCACTGCAGCAAAGAAAAGTCATTGTCATGTTCCCGGAACCATTCCATAGTGATTTGGGCTTTGTGCACTGGTGCATTATCCTGCTGGAAGCAACCATCTGACTGAGGATAAACTGTCAACATGAACGGATGCACTTGGTCAGCAACGATGTTTAGGTACAATGTGGCATTCAGACGTGAATCTATGGGTAGGTATCAATGGACCCAACGTATGCCAAGAAAACATTCCCCACACCATAATACTGCCCTCACCACCTTGCACAGTAGTTGTCAGACATGACGGGGCCATAGATTCATGTTGTTTTCGCCAAATATTGAGCCTTCCATCAACATGATGCACCAGGAATTTCGACTCATCTGACCAAGCAACTGTTTTCCAATTCTTGATAGTCCAGTGCTGGTGTTGCTGTGCCCACAGGAGGTGTGCTCTTTTGTTCTTCATTGATAACAAAGGTATACGATGTGGCCATTGGCTGTTGTAGCCCATTTGCGACAAAGTGTGAGTAGTGGTCTGTTGCGATATTTTGTTCTGCACACCAAGGTTGTATTCTGACGTGATGTGTGAGATTGTGGCTAGTCTGTTTGCTTGCACAATCCTAGCCATCCTCCTCTGACCGCTGTCATCAACAAGCGTTGGGCAAAACTACACACCTCAACAATCTCGCCAACGAAGATGGACTCAGTACTACTGAGAGGGAGGTTAAACCTTAGAAGACCACCACTAATCAAGCTCGCAGGACAAACAATCATTCAAACTGTCAACGCAAATTAAATATCTGGGACTGATCATCGATCAGAACTTATCATTTAAACCGCACCTAATCTATCTAAAAGAGAAACTGCAGAAATACACAGCACTCATTGCCAGAGTTACATGCAGGGACTGGGGGCTAAACAGGAGAACCCTGTCCCTGTATTACAAAGCCATCTTCATCCTGATAATAACATATGGATCTCCCATATGGTACAAGAAAGCAGGAACAGCAGTGAATAAAAGGATACTGGACACAATCCAACACAACATATTATTAACAATAACAAGAGCATGTAACACGGTTAGTACAAGTGCCCTACAGGTCCTTGCAGGGACCTTACCCTTGGATTTAGAGGTAACCCGCTGTGGACTTAGGTATCTACTAGCCAAAGGAACCCAAACCACCTACAATGGTCTTACCATTGACATCACCAATAACAGGAAAAACAAGAAACAAAAATAGTGGACTACCTTGTACAAATTTGGCAGAGAAGATTGTTTGTTTGTTTGTTTGTTATTTGGTTTTTAGGAGCATTAGCAACTAAAGCCATATTGCTCCGGGATATGCGGTGGTCATTCCCTACCTTTCCACATCCGTATTTGGTGGTGACGGGCTCGAACCCCGGTCTAATCAAGAAGCGTGTGCTACGCACTGCTGCTCCTTCCCACCTGGCTACGGAGGCGCAGGCAGAGAAGATGGACCGATGTGGGAAAAGGAGCGATAACAAAAAAATTTATTCCCCAAGTAACCAAGCTGTATCCCAAGGCTCCCGCATGGCTGTACTTAGGCCTAAACACTACTTTTCTACTCATAGGCCACGGGCCTTTCAAGGCCAAATTAAATGCCATGGGCATAATCGAAGAATCACACTATCTCTGCGGCGAACTAGAAACATGGCATCACATTATGCATCAGTGTGAAATATACGAAGACATCAGATGTCAAATGATCACGAGAATTAAATACATCCCTAACACCCAGGAACACCATCTCCTGGACACACCAGAAGAATTTGTGGCCTTTAGTCACTTTGCCCAGAATGTCTTCTCCAGAAGAAAACTACAAATAGCCATCCACCAAGGCCAACAGGAGTAATGAAACCAAATATGGACACCAAGGAATACGAGAAACTAAGGACGGGAATATCAACCAATGATTGATGACCATTGGAATATGCCACCCAAAGTTGAGAACGGAACGCCACCCATTTAAGATAACAGAACCCACCTGATAGGGAAGTAAAAAAAGCTATCACACAATCAGAGAAGGATGCTGAACCAAAGAAAGAAGAACACAAGGATGCAGCTTGCCCCATGAGTGACAATGAAGAGAAACAGACGTGAGACAAAGGCCATATTGGAGACCTGAAGAGGGCACTCTAGCCCCCTTCACCTATAATTCCTAACTCCCCGGGAGGAGGGGACGGCCACACAGTCCCCCCTTTTCGCCATCCCCCGTTTCCTCTCTGGTGGAGCATGGGCATGCCCCACTGAAACTGGGGCTGCCTTCTCTATTGTCTCCATATACTTCTGCCTTTTCCCCCAGTCTTCTGCCTCCCTCCCCTCTATCTTCACGCTAGCGAAAGTCCCACACATCAAAATTAATACATCAAAATCGCCATACGCCCAGCATTCGGCCTAAAAAATTAAAGCGATAATATCCCCACGTCAATGCAAATAATAAAAATCACTTTATTTTATTTTCTTGATGACCATTGGAATATGCCACCCAAAGTTTTTTTTTTTGGGTCCTAGCCGCCGAAATCTCAGGAAACTAAGTGGCAGGACCTGCCAGAGTAAACTAAGTCTACGGAGTTGCTGGCCTGCCTCCACGGGGCGTAAGTGGGGCAACGTTGGATCCCAACAGGGTCCAGCGGCTAAATGGCCAGAAGAACACCGGTACACGACATTACACGATCCAAGATCCATACACTTTTAAATCTCTGGCATTTACAGTGTACTGTAATACACCACAACGTAAACTACGTGGAGATGGGGGAACCCCTGGTGCTGCTTGACCCTAAAAACACTTACACTGTCATCAACAAGTGGACTATAAAAATGGCTGCCTTCTTGGTAACACGTGCTGCAAATTGCTCCGTGCATATTGATAGTTTTAATTGGTTTAAAATAGTGCCACTTTTGGATTTGTGCCATACAAGCGTTATTAAGGAAGAGGAACTCGGTGGTGAGATCAGTTTTTTGTTTTTCTGGGCCATTTTCGTGCATTTCAACTTGTTCGTATCTAACACTAGTAACAATGTGTCTGCCCACTTGGCGGCATTGTTCTAGAATTGGAGAGTGTGACAAACATATTTCTGTTGCTACCATGGTTGAACTGCAATATTGACTGGGGAGGGTGACCCCCTGTGTGAGTACAATCATAGCCGAAGGTCACTTGTTGCTTAAACTTCCCTTTAGCGAGTGCTACTTGGTTGCACACTATGCCTCTGGCAGTAATTGCCCTCCCTCGACTACCTGCTTCTCACAGCATTCATCTTCTCACTACACTCGAATGAGAAAACAAAAACTTAAAAGACATAACTGAATGTCGTGTGCCTCTGCGTTACAATGAATATAGTTTCTCTTGTGACAAGGAAGTCGTCGGCGACACATTCACAGTGTGTCGGGATACTGGATGTGAACGGCTTGTTTTGCCCCCACAGTTTCGGCAGAAATTAGAATTGTGCCACCACCACAAAGAATAAAACTGATCACGGCACATTCGCAACTCTCTTCCTATAGGCTACTATTTTATCTCGCTAATCTGAAAAGAGAAAATACCGAAATCAAGGTCCAAGAAATCTGGAAATAGCAAGAACCCACTATACAGGACACTGAAGGAATACCTGACAATACAGACGATGCCAGAACAGGCCTAGTGAGCAAAAAACGATACAAGAAGACTGTCCCCAAGAGTGATTGGGCAACACAAAGTAGAAGTGAGGCCAAAGATCCTAGTGATAATGCTGTTACCCAGGTGGATCATCCCGAGGAAGGGCTCAGACAAACTGAACCCTCCCAGTGGATCCAACACTCCCAGATGGAACAACTCTGGAGAAAATGCGCTTCCTGCGAACGCAACCTGAAGAGCTGATGGCCAAATACAGTAACAGGATTACAACCAGACTACATAGAGAAATAATCACCATATGGAATAAGAATGGAATCGATTTTGGTTAGTGAACATCTCTTGCAGGAAAAGGCACAAACAAAACTGGAAGCCTATCTTGACGAGCGGGGAAAATAAATGCAACAGCACACCTCCTCATATGCAGAAACGCTGAGGAGCTCCAAAACACCCAACAATGTGACAATACCTAGCGTTCTACCACCCAGGAAAAAGATGCTCCTACCACAACTAAACCTTGTCATCCTTAAGCCAGCAATGGAAGATGCCCCTAAATTGAGCGAAGAAATCAAGACCTCGGTTATTGCAAACTTAAATGGAGATCTGGAAACAATAAAAATCAAGTCAATTCGAAAGACAAGAAACGTAGGGATAATTATCGAAGCGGAGACAAAAAAGGATGCAGAGACCCTAATGACCAATCAAAAAATACGAACATTGGGACTTGCAGCAGAGGCCCCGAAAAGGAAAGGCCCCTCAATTATAATCTATGACACAGATAAAAACCTGGCCTGGGTGACTCTAAGAGAGGAAATATACTACAGGAATCTAGAAGAGAACTTTCCTGATTGAAGCTCAGACACGCTCATCTTCCCCAAATACCAAACCAAGTCCAGGGATGGTAGCAAATTTAACTGGATTGTTGGGATGGCCTGAAGATGTGGCAAACCTTGAGTACATGAAGCAGGATATTCATTTGTTGGGGAAGCCACAGATTCAAGGAGCATGTGTCTGTCCCCAAGTGTTTCAAGTTTTGCCGTTTTGGCCATACTACTCACACTTGCTCAGACTGAGTCGACATGTGGCCACTGTGGGGAGAAAGGACATGAATTTGCCAACTATCTTAACTCAGCCAGTCTGTGCAAACTGCAAGGCACAAAAAATAGACTACAGCCACTCCATAAGGGCCAGCAAATGCACAATTTACCAAAAGGCGAAAGAGCGCATACCAAACCTGCATAAATTATGGGTATGCTGCCTAATAGATGCAGCACAAAAGAGCATAAGACGCAGCATAAAATCCTACAAATCAATGCACAGAGGGCCATCTGTAGTTGAGCAGATTAGGTTAAAGGCAGATGAAGAAAGCCTGGATGTCCTGCTGCTAGAGCCATACACCCACAACAAAAAAGTCAGGGACTACCCCTGGCATACAAAGTGATTCAAACAAACGAAGATACGCCCTGGGTGACCATTGCAGTCAGGAACCAGGATATCACTTGTACCAGAATTTCTCATCTCTGCTCCCCCTGGGCAGCATGTGCCACCTGGTTACCCCACTTGGAGAATGGTATGTTGTTTCGCTCTACTGTAGAACAAGACAAGACATACTCCCCGCAATCAACTATCTCCAATACCTTTTAATGGAGCTTCCAAGAGCAAAAATACTAATTTCCACAGATGCAAACTACTGCTCTGGACTGTGGCACAGTGAAATGCATGACCAGCGTGGAACAAGCAACGGCCAATGCCTAGAGGAATTCCTTCTTGATTTTAATTCACACCTCACTGTACTCAACCAACCCAACCACCCAGCAACTTTCTCGAGCACCCTCTGGGAATCCTGGATCAACGTGATCCTGGCTACAAGACCCCTCTCGCTGGTTACATCACAGACTGGAACGTGCATGAAGACTGGACAACGTCCGACCATAGAGCGATAACCTGTAGGATAACGGCATCCCTTGCACAGCAATCTATGGTGCTACTAATGACCCAAAGATATGCCATAGCCAAAGCAAATTGGGAGCTGTTCAGAGAAACTCTGGTGACCCTCTTTTAGGGCCCCCCAGAAGATATTACAAATCCACACAACCTGGACTACCACCAAAGGAAAATTACAAATGCCATAACAACCGCCAGCAACATATCCATCAGAAGAAGAATCCCAAGCCAGGGACAGTACCCTGGTGGAACCGGGAGCTACGCAATCTACGACAGGATGTGAACCAAAAACAGAGGAGATTTCAACACGCATGTCAGACTTTACCGAAGACAGAGCTAGTTGTTCTAAGACAACAGTACAGGGAAGCCTATATTCAATATATTGCACTCATAAGAAAAAGAAAACAGAAGTCCTGGGAGGAGCTTGTCTCAATGGTTGGATATACTGATCTATGGGGGATAGTATATAGAGTTACAACAAATAAACTCCCAAGAGGAGAGGCAGCGTCATCAACCAAACCTCCCCAAGGAAATATGACCACCACTTGGCACAGCTAAGTCAATAACATCCTAGACACCATCTTCAAAACCCAGGTAATACCTGGTATTACCTGGGTTTTGAATGCAACTACAAACAGAAAATGAGACATATAACAACCAACAACTGGAATCATCCTTCACTGCTGCCTCTAAAATCAGAACAAGGAAATCCCCAGGCCTAAACCTTCTTGAACTTGAAATCATCAAGAAGACAATAGAATATACCCCACAACCTGTCCTGCACCTCTTTAACCACTGTCTACAAACAGGCCAATTCCCAGTGGACTGGTAAACAGAAAACGTCAGATTGATTCTCAAAAACCCGACTAAACCACAAGACCAGTCAAACTCCTACAGGACTATTGCACTCCTTACTGTGCTTAGCAAGCTATTGGAGCATCTATCAGTGCATTGAAAACCATTATAACTCAGCCGAACTTCAATCTCCAAACCAATATGGATTTCGCAAAGGCTCATCTACAGTGGACACTCAGCAAGCGATCATTACAGCTGCACAAAACACGGATAAAAAATACTTTTTAGTCATCTCCATTGACTTTGCTGGGGCGTTTGACTCACTTTGGTGGTCAAGCATCCTCGGCAGTCTCTGCACTGCCAACCTTCCAAAGAACCTTTATGACTGCATCCGAAGCTACCTCTCTCAGAGGAAAATCATAGTAAGTACTCCCTACAGTCAGGTCTCGCGACAGATCCACAGAAGTTGTCCACAGGGCTCTGTCCTGTCCTGTGGAATATTGTCCTAGATGAATTCCTAAACTACGATCTTCAAAATGTACATTTACAGGCATATGCGGATGATTTGGTACTCACCTTCGCAGTGGACTCGCGACAAAAGCTATAGAGTAGAATCACCCAAAGAGACTGGGGCCTTAAACGCCGCACACTGTCCTTGCTCTATAAGGCTGCCTTTATGCCAATCATCAAATGTAAAGTACTACATATGGTACCATATGCTGGAGGCATATGGTACCATAAAGCAATAACAGTGATGAATAGAAAGGAACTTGAGATGATACAGCGCTCCATACTGCTGATTATATCTAGGGGGGGTACTGCACAGTCAGCACCCACGCCTTACAAGTGCTGGCCAGTGCCCTCCCCCTTGACCTGGAGATTGTCCAGACAGGCCGATCTCCAGGTCTAGGCCTTGCCTATACCACGGACCCAACAAACACCCTCATGATGGAGAAAAGACAACTTGATACTCACCTAATGTGGATATGGCAGGACCACTGGACCAATTCCACCAAGGGAAACATCACCAGGAAATTCATACCCAATGCCAAAAGGACCTACCCAAAGTTGCCACAGTGGTTCTTCCCAGGTCTACATGCTACCTTCCTGCTAACAGGACATGGACCCATTAGGGAGAAACTCATCGTGGACTGATGTTATTAGTGGAGTCCCTCAGGGCTCAGTGTTGGGTCTATTATTGTTTTCTGTATTTATAAATGATATTGATGATGGTATATCAAGCTTAATGTCCAAGTTTGCAGACAATACAAAGGTTGGCAGGGTTGTCAAGGACACTACTGACACTATGCTGCTGCAACAGGATCTGGAAAGGTTGAGCAGATGGGCTGAGAGGTGGCAAATGAAGTTTAACATTGACAAATGTAAAGTACTACACATGGGAAACAGCAACCCCAGAGCAACGTATCAACTCTGTGGTACTACACTGACAGTGGTAGAGAATGAAAGGGACTTGGGGGTGGTTGTGCAGGCAAATATGAAGTTCTCTGAGCAGTGCAGACGGGCTGCAAGAGTAGCTCATGGAGTATTGTCAATGATATACAGGAATTTTTCCAGCAGGGATAAGGAGGTGATTATTCCATTGTATAAGGCAATGGTCAGGCCACACCTAGAATACTGTATAGAGGTCTGGAGGCCTCATTTCAAGAAGGATGTAGAGCTGCTGGAACGAGTACAGAGAAGGGCAACAAGATTAGTGAATGGAACAAAGGGGTGCTCTTACGAAGAAAGGCTTAAGTTTTGCAAATTACAGTGTCTGGAGACTAGGCACCAGCGAGGTGATCTGATAGAGGTGTATAAAGCCTTGAATGGTTTAAGCATGCTCAATGCTGATGAGATTCTTCCTCTAGCTCAGAAAAATCACCTGAGAGGGCATAAATTCAAATTGAGGAAAGACAGATGTAGGATAGACGTGCGGAAATTTGCCTTTAGCCAGCGGGTGGTTGGTTGGTGGAACAAACTTCCATCCCTTGTGGTGGAGGTTGACAGCCTAAATAAGTTTAAGGCTCAGCTGGACAGGTATTTTGAACGAACAGAGGGGTGAAGTGGAAGTGGGTTTTTTTTTTTTTTTTTTTGGCTGATGCTGCATAAGCTTGCTTTCTTGCATCAAATGCCTCTACTAATGCTAAATGCTAATGCTAATGCTAACTCCCCATCTTAGGCATCATTAACAATCCACTGTGTCCTCCCTGAAAGTTGGGAGCACCAAATGTACAGATGTGAACTATACGAAGATCTCAGATGCCAACTAATAACAAAAATATATTACCTGCCAATAGACCAGGAACATTACATCCTGAGTGATGAAAGGCACTACAATGCCTTCATGATATTTGCCCACAAACTCTTCGAGAGACGAAAAATCTTCCCGCTCAACTAAGACATAATTTTGACGTTGAATGTCCCTTCAGTAGCAACTGAGGCGTACATCCACCCACTTGCATGGTACCTGAACCCCTGGTTGGGGAAGAGGAGATCTGTCTCCTCCCCCTCCCCATTTCTTCTTCTTCTAGTGAGGCATGGGCCTGCCTCACCGACTGATTGGGGTTGCCTTCACTAACATCCCCATACTTCTGTCTTTTCCTCCCAGTCTTCAGTCTACTTCCCCACTCTATCTATATGCAAGCAAATGTCCCACACGTCTAAATTTAAACATGTCAAATTAACCGTGATCTCCAGTTTTTGGCTTTTCCAACTTCAGCATTCCCCTATTTTTTTTTTTTTTTAAGTTCTTGCCACTGAAATCTCAGGAAATTAGGTGGCAGGACCTGTCAGTGTAAATAACTATAATAACGGTGTACCTGGTCTGCCTCCACAGGGCAACATTGGGTTCCATTAGGGGCCCATCGGCTAAATGACCAGAGGAACAACGGTACACAACACTACACATATACAAAATCCATACACCTTTAAACCTCTGGCATTGACAGTGTTCTGTTTCACACCCACAAAGTATACTACGTGGAGATGGGGGAAACCTCTAGTGCCATTTGACACTTAACACACTCTACACTATACACGCACACACACACTCTCTCTCTCTCTCTTATCAACAAGTAATTTTCTTCCACAGGAGTGCCGTTTAGAGAATGTTTTCTGTTCGTTGCACCATTCTCAATACACCCTTGAAACTGTGGTGTGTGAAAAGTTCAAGAGAACTGTCATTTCAGAGATGCTTTGTCCAGCACATCTTGCACCTACTACCATGCCACATTCGAAGTCCATTAGATCACTCCTTTTCCCCATTCTTGCTATGCTTTGTGCACTTAACTGATACTAGAAAGGTTGTTCTGCTGCATTTATATCCAAAACTGTGGTTGTGACTTGCAACGTTGTGGGACAAACCATTTGTGTGCACACCCTTGAAACTGTGGTGTGTGAAAAGTTCAAGAGAACTGTCATTTCAAAGATGCTTTGTCCAGCACATCTTGCACCTACTACCATGCCACATTCGAAGTCCATTAGATCACTCCTTTTCCCCATTCTTGCTATGCTTTGTGCACTTAACTGATACTAGAAAGGTTGTTCTGCTGCATTTATATCCAAAACTGTGGTTGTGACTTGCAACGTTGTGGGACAAACCATTTGTGTGCACACCCTTGAAACTGTGGTGTGTGAAAAGTTCAAGAGAACTGTCATTTCAAAGATGCTTTGTCCAGCACATCTTGCACCTACTACCATGCCACATTCGAAGTCCATTAGATCACTCCTTTTCCCCATTCTTGCTATGCTTTGTGCGCTTAACTGATACTAGAAAGGTTGTTCTGCTGCATTTATATCCAAAACTGTGGTTGTGACTTGCAATGTTGTGGGACAAACCATTTGTGTGCACAGCAGGGGTTTACCTAATAAAGTGGCAGCACAGTGTAAATGTAAGAAAAGAAAGGAAAAAACTGACTGGAGTAAATAATACGAAGTTCTTTTAGATAACAGAAGAGTAGAAAAAGCAGTATGTACTGGAACTTAAGAACAGGTTTGAGCTTCTGCAAACCTTGCAGGACCAAGATATTGATGAGTAATACAAGAACTTTCTGAAAGTGATAGTGCCCATAAAACCTACATGTAAAAAGAAATCCAAAAAAGAAAAAATTAGTCAAGAAACACTTGTCATGATGAACAAAAGACGACAAATGAAAAGCATGATAAGGATAAAATTGAGTATACTGAGTTATGCAATGTCATTAGAAAGAAACTCAGAGATGACATAAGAAGATTTAACACAAGGAAAGTAGAAAAAGCATTAAGGGAAAACAAAGGACTTAAATCAGTGTTAATGAGCAGTAATAGACACATCTGGTGAGTATGGGCTTGGCGCACCCAGGGTCCTCAGCTGGATATCATCATTCTTCTCTTGCTTGGTGATTCATTTCTACTTCTCTCTCTCTCTCTCTCTCAGGGTAACTCGGGTTCTGGCTGGTGCAGCATAAGCCTCAGGCTTCCTTGCACCATATGGCTAATCATAATAATAATAATACAGAAAGACAAATGATACTGAATGTGAAGAATAGTTGATGGTGTACTTATAAATAGCAGAGCAGGCATCGTTCAAATAGCAGAAGACTACTATAGAAAATTATGCAAGAACCATCTTCCCCACTGATGGCAGCAGTGGGGAAGATGGATCACAAATTTGCAGCACATAAAACATACTCATTTTCCTTCCTGATGAGATAGAACAAGCATTGAAGAAAACGAAGAATCAAAAATCCCCGGGTGAAGATGAAGTTACCATAGAGTTGTTAAAATTGGAAGGAAGAGCCATGCCAGTTTGGCATGACTCTTCACAAAATACATTAGGAAGGGTGTGACCCCCTAAGGAGTGGAATAATGCAATCATAATTTTCTGCATAAGAAAGGAGACAAATTAGAAATTAGTAGCACAATTTTTCACTAGCTGTTCTAAAAAAATGTAGTCCGTGTTTGGTCATGAGCAGGTAAGCCAGTACACATTGAAACCTTTCTTATTTCTGTAAAATAAAACTATTCTTTCTTTTAAAGTAGGCAGTGCTATTAGAGAAAATTGGCCCGTTCTGTAAAATGAAACTATTCGGATTTTTTATATTTTCTCATTTTTCTGCACACCTAGGAAGAAATATCTTCAATTTGAGACGAAATCTGTTAGGCCTATCATTACCAATGGATACATTTAGCTATGCCTGTTGCGAGAATTTGGCAATGGGTAGCAGAGTTTTATTATTATTATTATATTTTTGGAACAAAGGATACGATGGTGCAAATGTGCAAATTATTAATAAATTAAATAGTTAAGATGCAAAATGTTAATCAGAAAAAAAATGCCTTATCAACTTAGACAACTGTTTGTTTAACAGTTAACATCTTCCTATGGCTCCATTTCTGAAGTGAATGTTGAACTATTCTCGTTTGCGCTACAAAACTATTGCGTTCCCGTAAAATAAAACTATTCGGAATTTTAACAACTTTCTGCACACGAAGATATTTCTCATATTTTACATATGAGAAATATCTTCAATTTGAGACCACTTCTAGCCCGATTCGTTAAGCTTATCATTCACAGTGACTGTTGAAAGAAAATGTCTTCCATATTAAATATATAGATTAGCTTGTTGTTCCACATCTACAAGTTGTTCACAAGGGTCATCACTAACAGATTAGAATGAATACTTGATGAAAATCAACCGAAAGAGCAAGCTGGCTTTAGGACAGGATTCTCTATGGATCATCTTCCATTAATATCACAGCTAATGGAGAAAGCAAATGAATATAAAATGCCATTATGTCTGGCATTTGTGGATTATGAAAAGGCATTTGACTTCATACAGCATAAGGCAATGTTTCGGGCACTGGAAAGACAAGGCATAGACACACCATACATTATGAATTATGATTTTGATATTTGTAAAATAATAAGAGTAGTTACCTCAATATAGTACGTAGAACACTTCTGTATGATACTCTCCAGTACGGAAGTTTTCTACGTACTATATTGAGGTAAACTCCTCTTATTATTTTACAAATATTAATATCAACGTAGAACGTATTGAGCATTACAGCTCTGATTCATACTATCTAATTATGATTTTGAAAAAATATATGAGAATGCTATCTCCTTTATTAGACTAGACAAAGACAGTAGCAAATTTAAAATTGAGAAAGGAGCTCGACAAGGAGACAATATCTCTGAAGTTGTTTACTGCCGCCCTCGAGGAAGGTTTCAGAAGATTGTACTGGTTGAGGAATCAATGTGAATGGAGAGTATCTAAACCATTTATGATTTGCAGATGACATTGCGATCATAAGTCACGATCCCGAGGAATTAGAGGAAAACCTTAATCAGTTATGCAGAGTTAGTAAGGATTTCAGATTATATCCCAATTTGTCTAAAACGTAAAATAATGAACCAATGTATACTCTAAACCAGGACTTATGGAAGTGAAATGTGGGTACACACCAAAAGAATGGAGGAGAAGCTGAAAACTACCCCGCAAAGAACGGAAGGAATTATATTAGGAATCAGACTGTTGGATAAGAAGAGAAACATGGATTAGGTAGCAAACACAAGTAAAGAACATTCTTATCAAAACTAAAGAACTGAAATGGACTTGGGCAGGACATAGCTTGAAGACATGATGACAGATGGACTACGAAAATAACAGAATGTACCCAAGAGGAGCTAAAAGAAAACCTGGAAGGCAAAAACGGAGACGGACAGATGAAATTCGTTAGTTTGTGGGTAGTAAATGGATGGCCAGTGCTCAAAACAGAAAGAACTGGAAAGTTGCTGGAGAGGCCTTATTCTTGCAGTGGATTGAAAATGGCTGATGACAATGATCCTAACGCAGCCCATGTATTTACTTGTTCCATTTTGACTATCAGCAACTTGCTATCTGGGCTGCTGCTCATTCCAATAGAAGCAGTGCAAGAATCACTTTCACCTCTGCCTGCAGCTACTGTTAATCTGTTAGTCTGTGAACTCCCTCCAAGCTAGCAGTTTTCTGACCCACCTAACACTACCTTGATAGCATCAGCAAATATTCTTGCACACTATTTAAGTTATCCCATCCCTGTAGAAGCAGGCTCTCCTGTTAACAAACAGAGACCATGCTGTGAAAACTTCTACCCCATGAGCCATGCATAATCTCATCAGAGCCAAACTGATTGACAAAGCTCTCATCCTATACTATCTCCTATAGTGCCTGGGCATAATTGCAGACACCTTCAAATTTAACTCTTAACTTGCGACTTTTTTTTCAACATTGATCTGTTCTTGTTAAATAAGTCTGCAGATCTCCTACTCTTAATGTCATTTGTGCCAACATGTACAACAATATCACCTTTTGTGCCCTTAAAAGATGATATCTGCTCTACAACATCATCAACTTTTGCTCCTGACAGACATACCTTGGTCCTATTCCACCCATCCTTTTTGCACAATATATTTCCCATCTCCCTGACAATAGAGTCACTGACAATATCTAGTTCCTGTGGGACCAGCACTTTCTTCCCTGAAGATTGATGGTGTGTTGGCTGATGCACAAGAGTAAGTTCTACCATTGATTTGGGCAGCTGAGAGCTTGACAGGCTCCCATTTTAATTTTCCTTCGAGGGCATCTACCCAACTCCTCAAACTCTCATAGACACCCATCAAGAACACTGAGTTGGCACCTAATTTCTTGACACTCTCTGCACCTAGCACACACAAAGACTTGTGTGTGCTAGATCATATCCTGTTCCAGAAAGGTTCACAAACATCTCACATTTTGCACGTTTTTTTAGACTGTGATTGCATTGGAGAATTGCATTAGGATAGTTCAAGGATCAATAATTACACTGGTTGGCATCAATTTCCTCCCTGAAGTAATTTCACAGATTATTGTAAGAAATTTGTTCAAAAACTCAAATATATGCTTAAAAAGTTCTCACCACCCTCCTGGAAAGTCTATTGCATAGGTTGATCTGGGAGGAAATGAACATGGTACAGGAAGCAAGTATTCAATAATGTTAAATTCTGTCTGTTGATTGACATTTCTATAAGCTATCCATTCCTGTATAACTGGAGGAACCACATAATGGGTGGTGAGCATTAAGTCACCTAGTGGACAGAAGGGAGGTGGTAGTTGCAACACAGGATCGTCAATTTCCTGAATAGAATATGGACAATTAGGTGGAAGATAAATTGAGACCAATGTTAACAGTGATTCCAATTACTATGTTTGTTGTAACAGCTTCTAAGGAGGTTTGCAGTGGAACCATGTGGAGGAGACTCTTGAGTCCAACAGGATGGCTGCTCCTGCACGAGCACTATTGGTGTCCAATTTATCTTGTCTGAAGACAGTATCATTTTTTACTGCCGAGGGAAGCTTGGGGAGTCAAATTGGTTTCTTATGGGCACATCGCAATAGAATTGAAGCAGTGAATTAGTTCATGGATATTAATGATGTTGCTGAGAAAACCTCTGCAATTCCTCTGAATGATGTGTTCCATTATTTGGTTTTGTATGTGGAAGATGGAATCTGTCTGCTTTTTATGAATGGATTGTTTAACAGTCCGGTTTTGATTTTTCTTTTCTGGGAAATGTGGAAATGTGTTTAACAGTCCGGTTTTGATTTTTCTTTTCTGGGAAATGTGGGACATCCTGAGCCATTACTATCATCCATATCATCATCTGCATGTATTTCAAGCAGTTCTTCTTGACCGTTAGTATCAGCTGTATCCATGGTTGTTAGGCATCATTGCTTTGCCTCAACAGGATATGATTTTTTGCAAACTTTCTGCTACTTGACAATGAGGAGGGCTCTGGTTGCCACTGACATGCCACTGATTCGTCTCTGTATGGTAGAAGCATAAGTGCACTTTGGTATACTTAAATTAACCTGCTTCTTGGTAAAATACTTTATTTTCAATTTTATATTTTTGTATTTTTTTCGTAACTTCCAGAGTTCATAATCTTTGGAGTAAGCTAGGTGCTTGGCACTACAATTAGAACACTGTGGTGTTAGTTCCTTGCATGTGAATTTTGCACCCACAGTTCAGACAAGTAGTATCTCCACGGCATGCTGTCTGAGAATAGCCAAATTTTTGACATTTATGACATCTGAGCGGATTTGGGATATATGGCCAAACACGGCAGTTCAAGTAACCTGCTTTGACATAAGCCAGTAGATTTGGTGTACTGAAAGTTAAGATTATGTTTCGCTTAGGAGTTAAGTTGCTGACTTTTCTGAACATGATTCGTTTTGCATGAGAGAGACGTTTTGATCTTTTAGTTCTTGTTCTATTTCTTCATCAGAAACATTTAACAGTTCCCATTTGGCAATCACTCCCTTGGAAGAATTCAGTGTGTTATGTGTTGTGACTTGAATTGGAATTCCACTTAAAGAATTTAATTCTAATAACTCAAATTCCTTGAGTGGGATGTCTCTATTAGTAAATCTCCTAATTGGAGATGTTTAACTATTTTTGGTGAACCTGTGGCATTTTCTAGGCATCTCTGGATGATGAAAGGGGAGAGCTTGCTCACAGGTTGGGATGACAAATAATGCACTATGAGTCATGCTGGAGATTCCTGCTTTCTTGTGTCCTTTTTAAAGTCTCTTTAAAATAGAGAAGTCATGGTTTATGTCATTATTGTTGTATTGAGAACTCTTTGGCTCTAAATGTGGAAATATATCAGTTTCCATTTCTGCTCCTTTTAGCTGTGAGGGTTGGATTTTCCCTTAAGTTACTGGCCCCCACCACGTGGAGGCAGGAGCTCTGCCACCATTGACCAAGCAGTTATTGAAGTTGGTAGAGTGGTTAATATTTGATATGTAGACTAGAAAAAGAAAGGCGGATTCCCTCTCTGGGTTCTTACCAGACTTTTCAGACTTTGCAAACACAGAACCATTTGAAGTAAACGAAAGAAGAAAATCACACAACAAAAGATATAAAACTATATCTCTTTTAAAGAGCACTCTATAAATCGCAGAGATAAAAACGCTTGGCACTTGGAGCCAACTGACAGTGCCACTACTCTCAACCACTTTCTGAATATGTCACCCTAAAACTAATGGAACCATTTTTGCATCGAGGTAGACATAACCACTGATAACCTCTTTACCAGTTTTGAATTGGCAAATATATTAATCAAAAAAATACTACTATAGTGGGAACTGTGGATTGTGCTCATAAAGAAGTTCCAACATCCATAAAAAAGAAGGCAGAATTATATTCCACTTCAGTTTTTAAACTTGATTATTGCACTCTTACAAATTATCAGGCCAAAATCAAATAAAAATGTCATCATCTTAAGTACACTTCATACAAGTGCTGCCATAAGTAATGGTATAAAGGAGCCCGACACAGTATTATATTACAAAGAAACAAAGTATGGAGTTGATGTTTTAGACCAAATGTCTAAAAAATATTCAAAGAAAGCAGGTTCACGCAGGTGGCCAGTTCACATCTTTTATAACATATTAGATCTTGCAGTAACCAATGCGTGGACTATTTATAAAGAAGTGACAGGAAAAATTATGAAGAGAAGAGATTTTATATTGATTTTATCACCGAAAGCAGCAGCTGAAACTAGTAACAACAGCGGAAATGTCAAATCTCTCAAAAGGCATCAATGCCAAATTAAGTGACTCAAGGCAAACAAAACTACCTATAGAATGTGCATTGTGTGTAAAAGGTATGTATGTGGAAAGTACAGGAAGTATTGAAAAACACTGTTATTTGTTTAAATTGTGCAAATTGATTTTTAAACTTCAGTTTATTTCCTAGACTAGTATGCCAACAAAAGATGACAGTTGTGTCGCAAACTTTGCTGAAGCTGTATACCTATAATACTATAGGTAGTTCTTGACTTTACGAGTTAATTCGTTCCTAGTGCGCGCTCATAAAGTGGGAACTTATTTTCCATAGACATAAGGTTAAAAATAGAGGTTAACTTCTCAACAATGAAATTAGTTACCTAATTAGTTTGTTTAAACAGTGATTAATTTATTGAAAGAAATTTAAACATAGCCTGTAAAATCAAGCAAATTATAATAATAGAGAAATTATTTACGACTTACAAATGTTAAAGAATGTTTATTCTTCATCAACTAAATGCACACTCGTTGATCACTCATTATTGGCTCGGCACTCGTTGGTTTGTTGCACAAGGAGTCGTCGTCTTCAGAAATGTTTCAAGGGGCATGTTTCCAAGATAATCTTCTCTTTTAATTATAAATTTCACGATTGCATGCATAAGCATTTTTTAATGGCACACACAAATTGCAACTTACACTATTCGTGTGTGGAGTAACAAGTTTACAAAGCTTAAAAAAAAAGGAATGAAGAGAAGATTCTGAAAATTTATGTTTTTTATACGATTGAAGATTTCAGTAAAGGGGAAACACATTTCATCATAATAACGTAAAAAACCACACAATTCCAGCTATCAGTATTTTTGCAAATGTAAGATTGAGTTTACTACCTGTTTATAATTGCTTGCACTAACAGAAAAGCCCAATAAACTGGAAAGTGCAAATTGTTTTTATTGTTTTATGGTCGTGACCTCCAGAAATGTGCTTTAGAAAAATATTCCAAACCACGTGCATTTTAATGATTTGAATTGGTAACTAATACAATTCACAAACCACGCTCACGACCTCTTATATGGCCTTAAGGTCACGCTCGTGACCTTAAAAATTACATTTTAGAGAGATAAATAGCTTATTTATACAGCGAAAATTTCAACTTCCATGATTTTGAAACGAATTAACAAAAAACAATGTTACTGAGTTCACATTACGATATTTTAACGATACAATGGTGTCTCTGGAACTGATTAATATCGTAAAGCGGGGTACAGTGTATTGTATAGTTATGCACGTGGTTTGGAATGCAGTATTTATGAATGTTTAACATTAATTTTTTGTAATTAATGTTCATATTTTCGATTTTGTTGATACTTGGGAAAAAAAACTCTTAAACCCGGGAATTCGTAAAGCGAGAACTACCTGTATATGTATTATGATTAGAAATTGACAACTGAGAACTTTTACCTATTGTAAGAAATTAACTGTACATTATTTAATCCCAATTATAGTTTTTATATATGTTTGTAATGTTAATTTTATAATTAATGGCAATTAATGTATTGTTACATTTTCATGGTTATATTTCACAATACACCATTTTAACTGAAACACAAAGTTGTACGTGTGGGACATTCCATTTAAGCAACAGAACCTTCAGTGCGCCACCCAGGCAATTTGCCTATCTGCGCAAAAGTCTTAATCTTTTGTTTTATTACAGTTTTATTTGTGTGATTTATCATCGCTGCAATAGTTATTAGGCCAAAATTATTCTAAACATTTCTGTTGATTAAATAGTTCGTTATATCGGTCTTTAGCCTGTGGTCACACAGAGATAAGCAAATATCCCGTGTGACCACAGTTACCGCCCCTTCCTCGTGGAGAAAGACCTCTACTCGTACGGTGGTTAAAAAAAAAAGTTTAATCATGATAAAATTGTAGTCTCACACTGAGTCTCTCTCCAGGCACAGCACTATCTCTAATCATAATCTGTTCTTCGATTTAAGGCCATTGCCTTTTCATACTCGGGACAAGTATGGTCTACAGCATTACGTTCTGCTGTCTGTTTTCTACGTTTGCAATTTATACAGCAAGGTGGCTTTTCCTTGTTCACACAATCTTTATAGGAATGTCCTTCGGTGGAACAATATCCGCAGAACGCTTTCATTTTACAGGACTTTGCAATATGGCCAAAAGTCATGCATCTGTAACACTGGGTTACCGTGACAATGTCACGGACCCGACAGGCAGACCAATTGACGAACACTTTTCCTTTTCTGATCAACTGTTTATGGACAGGACCTGCTATCTGCATATCCAGTTATTCAAATTCTTGCTCTTTGCTTTGTTCACAGATATCACGTTGAAACTTTCTTGGAATACTTCTTGGTTTACTCCATAATTGTTCTTTCAATTCATCTTTATTCACATCTAGTTCCACATCGTAAATCAAAACTTTAGGATTTCGCTTCTGTACCTTTTCTACACACAATTTTAGTTCTTTAAACTTTGGACAATCAGCGAGCATATCTATATCTTTTTCTGACTCTACTTCAAGGACGATCTTCTTATCCAGAACAGTTCTTAAATTTTGGACTTTAACATTCTGTAGTTCAGGTCTCACATTTCTAATTAGATCTTTTTTAATATCTTCACTACATTTATGTTTACTGTTCTTGGTAGTAATAATTGCTACCCTGGGTTTTGCAGCACACTTTTCTTTTACCACCGTAGCATATTCCTTTTTATTTTGTTCTTGAGTATCTTTCTTTTCAACCCTACTCACTTGTAGGTCTATCTCCAACTTTACTATGACCATTTCTAGATCATCCCATATTTCCATAATCTTGGTTGCTACATTGCCCGTTACTCTATGTTCTCTTTGTAATAGGAGAGCCCTTAATCTCTCTCGTGCCTCCACTATTTTTTCTAAACTAGTTACCACAGGTCCTTGTCCTGAACTTTTTATCATAGAATTCAACAACTTCTTCATATTATGTATCATTTCTAATTTCTTTTCTGGTGTCCAATTCTCCTGCTTTCCCTTTTTAGAAGCTGTATCCTGCGGTGTCCCAGAACCTTCAGGAACTATTTCTTCCACTGCTTCCTGAACCTCAGAGTTTCCACTCTCTGAATCTTCTGAATCACTATCCGCTTTCCTCTCAATATGTGCTTTTTTCTTGGAAAGAGAGCCAGTGTTCGACTTTTTGCCGAACATATTAAAAGGCTGTAATTGCCAACTATTTACAACTTTAACTTTACAATACAAAATACAATTTTAAACCAAATTCACTCTGCCCCACCAACTCAATACCCGTTTAGCCGGTTAGGGGGATGAACCCCTAACCGCTCACCCCAGACGTCGAGAACGTAGGGCAGCTAATCTATGCACTTCGTGCAACAGAAAACTTGAAACGTAACAAATCAATAAAGAAATTTCAATCAAACTTCACTAATTACACTTCTGATAAGTCACTTAGTCAAGTCCCCAAGATTAGCCCCTGGGGCTACGTGTGGGACAGTAAATTATTTTTCATGTGAGTATCCAACACTTGCTTTCTAAAGTTGTGTGTTTGCCTTCCAATATTTCTCATTATGCCGCTGCGCTAACTGAAGTCCATAAAGTGGTGATGGACTTCATTAAAGAACATTTAGATAATTTGCAGCAGAAGTTCAAGGATTATTTTGGAGAGTATTGAAGATTTTGACTGGGTTCATGACCCATTGGTTGCAGATGTAAAATCTCTTCCAATGAATGTACAACAGAAACTAACAGATCTGAAAGCAGACAGAACATTGCAATTAAAACATCGTACAGTGTAGTTGGACACATTTTGGTTGTCAATAAGGAAAGAATACCTGGCTAGCTCCAAGATGGCAATTAATGCGTTGTTACCATTTTCAACTACATATTTGTGTGAACTGGGCTTTTCAACCTTGACTGAAATTAAAACATCAGAGAGAGAGAGAGAGAGAGAGAGAGAGAGAGACTCAGATCTGCTGATGAAGAACTGAAGCTTGCATTGTCATCGATTCTGCCACGCATCAGTTGTCTGTGTTCAGAAAAGCAGGCACAAGTATTACATTGAAGGTATGCATAGTTATTTGGCATAATACTAATAGCATTTTTTTTTTTTTTTTTTTGGCTTTGCTTTTATACAGTGATTTACGGTTCATAAAATGTTAATATATGCATGTTGGAACAATACTAATTAATTCTATTGTGACTTGGCACCTCCGTAGCCAGGTGGGAAGGAGCAGCAGTGCGTAGCACACGCTTCTTGATTAGACCGGGGTTCGAGCCCGTCACCACCAAATACGGAGGATGCGGAAAGGTCAGGGAATGACCACTGCATATCCCGGAGCAATATGGCCTTAGTTGCTAATGCTCCTAAAAACAAATAACAACAAACAATATTGTGACTTATAGCATATTTATATTAACATTGCAGTAAACTATGCTTTTTGAGGGATTAACATTTTGATGTGCCATGTTATGTCATGGATAACTTAAGGTGTGCCACAAAGAGGGCACAGTGCAGAACACTGTCCTAGACAAAGGACAAAGTTTTGCTATCAGAAATATTAACTTTGTGTATTATCATAAGCTGTGAGTGAGCATGACTGGTGAATATGGGCTTGCACATCTCTCTCTCTCTCGGTAGTTCAGAAATTTTTATTTTGGCTGGTCCAACATAAGCCTCAGGCTTCCTTGCACCATATGGCTAATTATAATAATAATAAAATGTTGAAAATATAACTTAAAAGTGTATTTTATGCATGGCAGTCAAAATGACTGGCAATGGTGGTTAAAGGTATTTTTGCTCGTTGATAGTTCTAGTGTTAAACCCCTCAGAAGCCTAAAGACAGGGCACAGTAGAACTTTGAAAAGCAACCAAGTGTATTAAGTGTGGGTTGATGTGATAACACATCAATAAACATCTTAAAACTTACTCATGAAATAGTGCATTTATTTCATTTAACTTCTAATACTAATGATCTCACCCCTTTCAAAGTCTGTAAGCTGTATATAATGTCACTTATACATGTTAAGGGCACACTCAGTTATTCACTCACTGTTTTGTTTGCCTGCTAATGTTTAAACTTGTTTTTATAGCCCCTTCAGATTCCTATCTCAGGGCCATAAAAGACATGTTACTGGACATTCTACATCACTGATCAGCTTGACATACTAATTACACTGGTCAACAAGGTTTTGCTAACACGGGTGAAAGTAAGCATTTTTTGTTAATTTGTATATGCTGATTACGCATATGACAGTAAAAAGTTTCTATTACATCACATTTTTTAGAAAAATGTAAAAAAAAAAGTTAAAAAAAATATATATATCTTCAAAATCAATGAAATCATCCAACATCACACTGTGTAGCTTTCCCGATTGAATTTATTGTAAAAAAAAGAGACAGTCAGTCCTCGTATAACACGTATTTACACTACATGAATTCAATCGTACACGATTTATAAATAGGGGAACGATATCGTATATAACACGAACCGAATTTGCTTATGCACGATTCGCCTTTGTGTTTACAAGAAATGGCAGTCGAATGCGGAATCACCCCAACTGAAAGCAACACGATAGCAATGAAGAGAAGATTCTGAAAATGTATTTATGTTTTTTATATCAGTGAAGTGGAAACGCTTTTCGCCATAATAAAGCAAAAACCCACACAATTTCAGCTATCAGTATTATCGCAAATGCAATTAGATCGAGTTTACTACCAGTTTATAACAGATTCCACTAGCAGAAACGCAGCTGGAAATAGTTTTTATTGTTTTATGGTAGTAACCCCCAGAAATGTGCTTTAGTAAAATGTGAGCTAGTGAGGTGTTAGTGTGTCTCTCCCTTTATGGTGTTGTTTATTCAGTCGATACACGCGCGCAGCTTTGTTTATGTGTATCAAGCGTGCCTCCTCATTTTGTAATTGTGCTTTATTCCCTAAAAATGAGTAAAATACTTAAAGGTGTGAAAAGGAAGCATCCTGGTGAAGACACTACAGATTCATAGGAAGGAAGGATTCATAGGAAACAACTTTCATAGCAGGAAAAGGAACTACAGATTCATAGGGAAAAAGAAATACAATATCGATAAACAGAGGCGGACTGGATCAAAAATTCTTACCTGGGAAAATTTGTAGCGGCCTCATACTAGCAATTATGGCCAAAATCACACTGGCCCACCATGGTTTCCCTGGTAAGGCTTATGGCCAGTCCACCTCTGTTGATAGAGAAAAAATATGAAATTTTGAAACACTTGGAGCGAACGAAATTAAGACCATGTGATATTGCACGTGCTACTGGCCTAAATGAGGCAACGCCAATAATTAGAAAGAATGCAGAGAAAATAAAAACAACTTTCATAGCAGGAACAACTCAAAGTGTAATTAAAATCCATTAGATCAAGACACAAAGAATTGGAACGGCTGTCATCATCGGATAGAAAATCAAAAAAAAAAAAAAAAAAAACAAGTTTGCTTACGATAGAAGCAAAAGCATTAGCAATATTTTATTACATAATAGTCGTAATAAAATACCTAAGTATTTTATTACGATTATTTATTGTGTTCTGGTAATATTTTGGTTACAAATGTGTGTTCAATCTTGGGTAGTCGGCACCTAACCCTATTTTTCCCATAGGGCCTGTTATTTATATATCACGATTTTGCATTGCACGGGATTTCTAGGAACACAACTATCATGCTATACGAGGACTGACAGTACCTCTTTTTAGTTTTATGGCCCTGAGGAGTGGCTGCTCTGAGTTATATTGTTATTATCCTTATTATGCGGAAGCACGTTTGGACCCTGCTATATTTCCGGTGGCCAGCACCTCTGTGAAAGGCAACTTGTTTATGACCTGTCTTTAGCCCTTAAATGTACATTTTTTGGGTTATTTTCCATTTGTAAAATCTAGTGGTAGGTGTTTTAAAGTTGCATTTTGGTTTTGTAAAAACTCATGAAATGGAGCGAAAACACTGTGCGTGTGTTAATTGGCCAAACAGTTTTTGCTATGTTTGTGGACAATTTACAGTGAAGTCGCAATGTTGATCAATCACAGACAAGGTGAAACAAGCAAACAAAATATTTTTATTTTGGTTGTCTTGTGGGTGATCAGGATAAAAGGTGTATAATTGCTATGTAAATCTGACTGAATGGAAGACAGAGAACAATTCTAAAATGCCTTTTGCTGTTCCGATGATCTGGTGAGAACCAACAAGGCACCTCAAAGATTGTTATTTCTGCGTCACAAATACTAAGGGGTTTCAAGGAAAAACAGAGTTAAAATAAAATACTGCAACCTTCCATCTGCAATAAGACCAGTGCCACACACATGTGCCAGAACTCCCCTATTCCTACACCTAGTTGTGAAGAAATCACTATTCTGGAAGATGAGCAAGAGTCACTAAAGCCCAACCTGCCCCCTCAATGTCTGCCGATCCTAGTTACCATCCTGAAAATGACAAAACCCACACTTAATTGAACAAAATGAATTTAATGATTTGGTTAGGGATTTAAAGCTTTCAAAGCAAAAGGCTGAGGATCTAGATTGCAACAGTGGAATTTGCAGGCAACCACAAGGATTTCTATGTTTAGAAACCGAAATGAAAAGTTCACAGGTTATTATCAAATGGAAGGTTCTCTTTGTGTCTGCAAAGATGTAAACAACAGATTAATAGATGAACTAGAGTTTGAACCTGAAGATGAACTAGGGTTTGAACAATCCTGAAGGATGGAGATTATTCATTGATTCTTCTAAACTCAGTTTAAAAACGGTTTTGCTACACAATGGTAATATCAAACTGTCAGTTCCAGTGGCTCATTCAGTGGCTATGAAAGAAACCTATGATAGCATGTCATTACTATTAAATGCCTTAAATCTGACTCACGACAGATTTTCAACAATAAGAAATATTGTGGGAAAATCTGTGGTGATTTTCCAACAATATTGGAAAATAATCTAAAAGTAATTGCTTTGTTGCTTCCAAATAGGTGTTTATAAAGTTTAAATATGTTATTTTTTTATCCATCTGGAATGTTTACTGGTCGTCATTTCTATTTCAAGCAATTAATTTACAAGGAAAGTAGTAAAGTACATTTAGATAAATAAAAATTACAATTTTTGGAAAAAAGGAGCACAAAATGAAAACGTGCAATGAACTTTCTACTGTCATTTTCAGCACATGCGATTTAGTCAAAATCAGTTGATTTCATTCATGTTATCGAAAAAAAGTTTAAAATTGTTGGCTAGTGTTATTTGTGTCCACGTACGAGGTTTGTTCAAAAAATATCCAGAACACTACAATATAGTGACAATAAGCATACTTATGGAGATAGATAAATAAATAAAGATAAGATAAATTAAATAGATAATCCCATTCAAAATAATGGCCTTTTAAGCAACACACACTTAGCTCAATGATATTCCCATGCTTGGAAGCATTTCTGAAAATGCTGATTTCAAAATCACGAAACACTAAGCCTTCTTATTATTCTTTATTGTTTCCATGTTTGGTCAAAAAAATTTGTATAAATAACAACAAATGCAATGGCCACATCATCATGGCATTGCGACCCATCTTTGGAGTCCAGTCTTTTTTTCAAACTGCATCATGTATCCTGCTTGTAAACCCACATTTCATTTCCAGTTATGATACATTTCAAAAATTTCTCTTCATTAATGTTGTGACATCAATGTTGCTATTAAATACTTTATCTACTTTTGCATTTTTTTCCTATGCACTGTGTACTGTCATTAATGCTTATTTGTTTGCAAATGTCTCATCACATCTTTTTTTTCAGCTACTTAAAATTGAAAAATTACATTTACACATGGTATACAAAGCAAATGTGTTACTTTCTACAGATTTCACAATATTTGTGAAGTCTTGTGTGTATGTCTTCTGAAATTTTACTTAACTTTCTTTGGCATCTTAATGAAACACATATATGTTGTTAATTACTTTCATACTACACAAGTATTATGAAATCATTGCATATAACAGAGAACATGTTATCCTGCATTCCTATTTTGAAAAGTAGACTGGCACAACTAATGACCAATTCGTTAACAAAAATAAGTATAAATCTGCAAAAAAAAAAAAAAACTTTTAAATTTAATGCAGTTTTAACATATTTTTTCAGTTCCTGTCATATTGAAAGTGTTTGCAATTCTGCCCAGACACGATAGCAGGGAGTATATGATGACAGCCTTTTCATCAATTTGGCTCTGGAGAGATTGTGCAAGGCTCACAGGGTAGCATTTTTTTCAGCGTGGTCTGAGCTTGCTAACAGGAGAGACTGCTTCAACAGTGATGGAATACACAAAAATAGAAAAGGTGCAAGAATATTTGCTTATGCTATCGAGGCAGTGTTGAGTGGGTCGGAAAACTGCTAGACTGGGGGGGGGGATACACAGACTAAAAGATTAACAGTAGCCACAGGCAGAGGCGAAAGTGATTCTTGAACTGCTTCTATTGTAATGAGCAGCAGCCTAGAGAGCAAGTTGCTGGGAACATCAACAGCTGCTGGGAGTCATCATATAACAAGTAAATACATGGGCTGTGTTATGGTAACTAAGAGTAAGAACAAGTGCATGTATACGTGCATATAATGCTAGAAGTATAGTAAATAAAATTGTTGAATTTGAAGTGCTGATCAAGACATCAAAGGCAGATAATGTTGGGATATCAGACACATGGTGTCACACAGATATAAGCATTGCAGAATTAGAATTTTGGGATACACATAATTCTGTCTTTTCAGTACAATGTGTACAGAAAAGACAGACAGGGTAGGAAGGGAGAGGGGTTATGCTGTTAGATAAGAAACACGTAAAATCTAAGGAAGTGCATCCAGTTGACACGGGTGGACAGTGCAATGTTGAGTCTGTTTGGTGTACCATGAACACTGGGAAAAAGAAAATGAGAGTATGAGTATGTTATATGCCTAATGACTGTGATGAGTACAATGAACAGTTGTGCAGAGAAATAGAATTGGCCAGTAAATCAGAATATCTTGTAATGGGGGATTTTAACTTTCCAGATACTGACTGGAACTTGTGGGTTGGTCACTCACACGCTAGCAAGAAATTTGTGGATTTATTGGAGGATTGTTTTCTACAGCAACATGTTCGAAAGGCAACCAGAGGGAGGAAACCCTTGATCCGATTATCAGCAGTGATTATTCATGCTTTAAGAATTTGCAGATAAAGGAACTACTAGGTGACAGTGATCGCAGTGTACTGAAGTGGGATTTACTTAAAGATGTAACTACCATCAAGGGTAAAGGGAAGGGTTTTTGTTTTTGTAAAAGTGACTACAGTGATCTCAGACAGTTTTTAAATTCTATACAGTGGGATCAACTGATGATGTTACCAATGGTGAATTCTAAATGGGCAGCCTTCAGGTACTTTATCTTGGAGGCTACTAGGCTTTTCATACCAACCAAGAAATACTGTTCAGGGTTCAGGCCTAAATGGATGTCGGATGAATTAATAAGGCCGTGGCAGAAAAGAAAAATACATTGGATGCATATAAATTATCAGGCGACAGCGAAGCCTATGGCAGATATAAGCTGGTCTGTAATCAAGTACTCCTTTGGAGTACAAAGGAGGTTAGGCAGACAAAGGCAGATTATGAGAAATCTTTGGCAAAGGACACAAAGAAAAACAGCAAGCAAAGAGTTCTTCCCTTATGTAAACTCTAGAAGGAAGGTGATTAATTAGATTAGTCCACTTAACATAGATGGTTCGACTGCTGAAGTAGCTGATAAACTGAATGAGTATTTTGCATCTACATTCACACATGAGAAGTTATTCAAGAAGGCGAATGCCAGAAGTTTATCAAACTCTAATAGGAGATAAGTGATTTTGTAATAACTGAGAACAAAGTGGAGGAGAAATTGTTGAAGTTAAACATAAAAAAGGCACTTGGGGCAGATGGAATCTATCCAGTTATAATGAAGGAGGCAACAAGGGAAGTAAGCAAACCCTTAACCATAATTATGAGACCATCCTTAGAGCTAGGGGAGGTCCCCCATAGACTGGAGATGTGCAAATGTATCCCTAATTCACAAAAGGGGTTCAGAGGGTGACACAAATAATTATAGACTTGTTAGTTTAACTTCTGTTCCGGTGAAAATAATGGAGTCACTGGTTAAAGAAGCAATGCAGGATCATCTAGACAAGACTGCAGTAATAGAGAGGACACAGCATGGATTTGTTAAAGGGAGGTCTTGTCTGACCAATTTGATTGGATACTATGATGTGGTCACAAAGGAACTGAATGTCAAAAATAATTTTGATATCATATACTTAGATTTCAGGAAAGCTTTTGATACTGTTGCACATGGAAGACTGCTGTACAAATTGGAGCAGTATGGCATTAAGGGCAAGTTACTTTTTTTTTTTTTTTTTTTTTTTGTTAGTTGTTGACGCATCGGCTTCTGTGGCTATAATGCACCTCCCAAAGTTTTTGCATTTTTACAAAAACTTTGGGAGAAGATTTTGTAAAAATGCAAAAATTTGTTCAAATCCCGCCTCGGGCTTGGATAAGCCCGAGGCGGGATTCGAACCCGGCAAGTTACTGCAATGGATAATGGGATATGTGGGAGAGTGGTTGAGTGGGAGATGGTAGAGAGTGATAATAAATGGACACTGCTCTACATGGACTAATGTTATTAGCGAAGTCCTCCAGGGTTCATTTCTGAGCCCATTGTTGTTTTGTGTATTTATCAATGATATCGATGAAGGTATATCAGGCTTAATGTCCAAGTTTGCAGATGATGCAAAGGTTGGCAGGGTTATTAATGACAGTAAATACAGTATGCTACTGCAACAGGATCTAAAAAAGTTAGGCAGATGGGCTTAGAAGTGGCAACTGAAGTTTAACATTGACAAATGGAAACTACATCGGTAGCAGTAACCCAAGAGAAATGTACCATCTGTGTGCTACTATACTCAGGGAGGCAGAGAATGAAAAAGACCTGGGGGTAATTGTGCAGTCAGATATGAAGTTCTCTGAGCAGTGCAGACAGGCTGACAGAGCAGGTCATGGAGTTTTGGCAATGATATATAGGAATTTTGCTATCAGAGACAAGGAGGTGATTATCACTTTGTATAAGGCAATGGTTAGGCCACACCTTGAGTACTGTATACAGGTCTGGAGGCCACATTTTAGGAAGGATGTAGAGTTGCTAGAATGAGTACAGAGAAGGGCAACAAGATTGGTGAGAGGAACAAAGGGGTGCTCTTACAAAGAAAGGCTTAAGTTCCGAAAGTTGCAGCATCTGGAGACTCGGCACCTGCAAGGTGATCTGATCGAGGTGTATAATGCCTTGAATGGTTTGAGCAGGCCGATACTTTCGTTTGCTCAGATTGAGAATCTGAGGGGCATAGATTCAAAACTGAGGAAAGACAGTCGTAAAATAGATGTGTGGAAGTTTGCTTTAGTCAACGGGTAGTTGATTGCTGGAACAGACTTCCGTCTGTTGTTGTGGAAGTTGATAGCTTAAATAAATTAAAGGCTGAACTAGACAACCATTTGGAGTGACCGGATGGGTGAATGGAAAGTTTTTTTTGTTTTTTTTTGGCTTCTATTGTAATGATATGCTGTATAAGCTTGCTTTCTTGCATCATATGCCTCAACTAATGCTAATAATTGATGAAATGATGCTAATGCAGTACATTGCATTTAGCATCATTTCTACATGCACTACAATAATTTTAATTCCTTCACAACCAGTTGCCTATCTCATTATACCTTGAATAAGTAACGCTTCTCAAATAGAGAAAGCTACTGTTATTTATTCTCAGTGGGCACCACCACCAACCAGATGGCTGTTTCAGTGCTATTTAACAACTCACCAATGTTATAGGCTTCAGTACTTTTTCCACTGTAACTTGTTCATGCCACTGTACTTTTCTGCTTTATTAAACTGGCTAGCTCATTATTCACCCAGCTTGGCATCCTCCTTGTGCTGTATATCCTTAATTGTATATATGTATTTAAGGCTTCTGTGACTATGGTTTTTAAGGTATGTTATAATTCTAGTATATCACTCCTACCTCTGCTGTCTGTCCAGTTGATAGAGGCCATGTAGCACTTTACGCTGTCATAATATCCTTTCCTGCAATTAAAGGCTTTTCCTTTAAAAAGCTGCTACCTCTCTCCTCACAATCCAACTTAGAACTCCACAATCACTCCCTGCTAGTTGTTTCTGCACTCAACCCTGCAGTGCCATTTTCTTCACAGGTGATGATTAGTCCCGAACACTTGCTCCGACATGCTGATACAAATAACAATCATCTAATTCATTTAAAAATTTTGTTCCCCATAACAAGTTTCCTATCTCACTTGCTCCAATCAGTTACAGGCAAATTGAATCCACCAGGCTTCCGGATCAGCTAGTGTATAATCTTGCTACCTCTACTCTGCCAGATAGTGACTGGAGGGAGTCCGAGTAGTGTGTATGCGGGGAGGAATTGTCGAGGCCACGTTATGTCAAGGATCTGGGTATATTCTTACCACATGTACGCCATATCCAAAAATTTCATTACTTCATACAGCATGTCCCACCCACTTTTTCTTACTATTCAATACACCATGAATTGTCAAAATAATAGAGCAAGCTTATCTGCGAAAAGATCTAAACCTCCCAAGGACTTCCTAATTCATTTCACAAATATACGTGGTCTCAATTCCAACCTCAACGATGTCCATTTCCACTTGCAGTCTTCCAAACCCCATGTACTTTTTCTGACTGAATCTCAGTTATCAGTTAATTCAACTACTGCTCATCTCAGATGTCCAAATTATTTGCTGTATGATTCCTTTCGCCTCAAAGGTGGTACTTGTGCATATGTCCGTTCTGATATTCCCTGTCAGAGACTTGGCAATTTGGAATCTCCTCTCTTTGATCTTCTCTGGCTTAAAATCTCTCTACCTCATTGTGTAAAATTCATCTGTTGTCTCTACCGTTCTCCCAACTCCACTAATCACTTGGAGCTCTTTGACTTCCTCTCTTTGCAACTTGACTTTCTCCAGTCCAACTTTCCTAACAGTGAGGTAATTTTCCTTGGTGATTTTAACGTTCACAACTCCAGCTGGCTTCCATTTTCTAGTCACACCGACCCAGCTGGTCGAGATGCTGAGGCTTTTGCAATTACTAATGACCTAGCATAGATTGTTCATTTACCTACAAGAATACCAGACAATCCTAATCATACAGCCAATACGCTCGATCTTTTTCTCACAAACAACCCTTCTAAGTACAAGGTTGAAGTGAGAGGTCCTTTAGGCACTTCAGATCACAACTTGGTGATTGTCTCTTCTCCAATGGAACCTTTATCTCATGGCTATTCCCAACCTCGTATTGTTTGGCATTACAAGAATGCAAAATGGGATGACCTGCGAGACTTCTTTTCTTCTTTTCCTTGGTCGGATTACTGTTTCAAAACTTCTGATGTCAACGTTTGCTCAGATCGTGTCAGTGAAATTATTCTTGCAGGAATGGAATCCTTTATCCCACACTCCACTTTAAAATCTCGTCCTTTATCTAAACCTTGGTTTTCCAATAAATGTGCTAAGGCTGTCCAAGAGAAGAACGTTGCATATCGTAATTGGCTTGTTTCTAATTCTTCAGTTTCATTTTCTGCCTATACCAAAGCTCGCAACAATTGTAAAGCAGTTATTAATCAGTCCAAACTAGAGTTTGAACAGGCTAAGAGTAGAAAACTTGCTTCTTGCCCTAATGGTAGCCGAGCATTCTGGTCTCTTGCCAAAGCTATTGGCCGCAACTTTTGCCCATCTCTGCTCCCACCTCTGTCCAAACCAGATGGTTCTGTTGTCACTTCAGCCAAGGACAAAGCTGACCTGCTAGCATCCCATTTTTCTTCCAGCTCATGTATTAATGACCTTGGTAAAACGCCTCCCACCATTCCTAACATGCTCCATTCAATGCCTCCTGTGGTCTTCCGTCAAAAGGATATCAGAAGGATTTTGATGAATCTTCATGCTACGAAAGCTCCAGGTCCTGATGGTATTTCTCCACTTGTTCTCAAAACCTGTGCTCCTGAACTTACTCCTATTCTTTGCCGCCTTTTTTCACTTTCTTATTCCAAAGGTGTTTTTCCTTCTGCTTGGAAATTTGCTCATATCCAGCCAGTTCCTAAAAAGGGTGACAAATCCCTCCCATCCAGTTACCGTCCCATTACAATTACTTCTACTCTTTCTAAAGTAATGGAGAAATCAATTAACCGCCAACTTTTAAACTACCTAGAAACATTCCATCTGATCAATGATCGCCAGTATGGATTCCGTCAGTGTCGATCCACTGGTGATATTCTGGCTTATGTTACACATTTATGGACTAATTCAATGGAAAGGTTCGGTGAAACACAAGCAGTTGCTCTTGACATCTCAAAGGCTTTTGATCGTGTTTGGCATAAAGGTCTTCTAAACAAGCTTCCATCTTATGGTTTGCCAACTGTTTTTAGTAATTGGTTATCCAGTTTTCTCTCTGATCGCTCACTGAGGGTGATGGTAGATGGCTCTCTGTCTTCTAACTTCTCCACTAATGCCGATGTCCCCCAAGGTTCAGTTCTTTCCCCCACTCTTTTCCTCTTGTATATCAGTGACCTTCTTCCATTGACTGGAAATCCTATCCATAGTTTTGCCGATGATAGCACATTGCATTCAACTTTCCATTTTGAGAAACCTTGTCCAGCTCAATCAGCTTCAAGTTCTCGAAAATCTGCTGCCATTTCCTTAAATGCCGATCTTCAGGTAATTCTCCAGTGGGGCAAAGACAACTTAGTTGATTTCAACCCTTCTAAAACTCAATCTTGTCTTATATCTCGCAAAAAGGATTCTTCTGCTCCTATGCTTATCTTTAGTGACACTCCGATTTCTAGGCAAAATGATATATCTCTTTTGGGGATTACCCTGACTTCTAATCTCTCTTGGCACAAGCACATTACAAATATTGCTTCCTCTGCATCTAAAAAACTTGGTTTTCTCTTTCGCTCTCGGCGTTACTTTTCTTCCAAACAGCTGCTTACTCTGTATAAATCGCAAATCCGCCCTGCCATGGAATATTGTTCCCACATCTGGGGTGGTGCCCCCAAAACCTCTCTCAGGCTTCTTGATTCCATTCAGAAGAGGGCAGTTAGGTTAATTAATGATTCATCTCTAACAGAGTCTCTCCACTCGCTTTCTCATAGACGCACTGTTTCTGCTGCATGCCTCTTCTACAGATACTTCCATGGGCACAGTTCTTCTGAATTGGCTTCTATAATTCCCGCTCTCTCTTTCAAAACAGTCCGAACACGTGCTGCCAACAGCCAACATCCATTTACTGTCCAACTTCAAACCCACAGAACCAACTTTTCATCTTCCTCATTTATTCATTCAACTGCCGTTTTCTGGATCAATCAATACGTATTTCCTGAAAACTACAATCTACAGACGTTCAAGTCCAATATCAACAAATATCTTCTTTCGTCTTCTCAACCTCCAACCCAAGCACGGTACTAAGTACTATAGGTTCTAATACCTCTCGTGTTTGGGGTTCTCATAAAAAAAAAAAAAAATTGTTTAAGCTTGTTTTTCTAGTATTAGCTTCCCACTGATTTAAATATCATTATTCATAGGACATCTTGCCAATGTTGGCTGATGTGGACACAAACAAGAACTCTTGATATGTGTGCTAGCATTATTTTGTTCCATATCATCAGATAAATGCAGATATGTTACCTCTGTCCCCTAAGTAGCAGCTTTCCTGAACCCTTAAGGTATCCTCACTGACACTAGCAAAAACAACCCTTGCACCACTTTTGTTCAAATGTATCCCATCTCTATAAAACAGATCCTTTTACCTACAAGTGTGGGCCACACTAATAAAAATTTCTCACCAAAAGCTAGTCACTCAAGTTTTGAGTTAATCCATAAGTTTTTCAGTATATGGTCCCTCCTATCATGCCTGGGCAGAATTACAGACACAAACATTCTGACTTAACCCGTGGCATTTTTCAGCATGGTTCAGCAATTAGCATGGACTAATTATCATTAGTCCCCACAGAATTACAGACACATAAACATTTTGACTTTACCCGTGGCATTTTTCAGCATGATCCTATATTTATCAAATAACTCGTTAGTTCCTGTGTGCTAAACGTCATTATTCCCCACATGAATAATAATGCTCTCTTTATACCCCCTTAGACCAGTGGCCTAAGAGGATGTAAAGAGAGCATTATTATTAATGTCAGATGCAGCAACAAACTGTGGAGAGAAATTTCTACAATGTCAATTGTAGAAATTTCATCCCCATTCCAAAATACCTGCACAAGACAAAGCACGCTACATTCGCCATCAGAGTCAAAAGGAATCATGGATCCATTTTGCATAATCTATTACCCAGTCTACCAGCACTAAGGTGGTCTAGGATAAAATCCGGAAAATGAAGGGAAAATATATCTCTCACCCTTCATCAATTCTGCAATATAATGGACGCACTATTTCAGAGCCAGCTGCAATGGCCAATAAGCTTGGGGAAACATTCTTGAACATATCTGGGATATCTTCCTATTCCCTAGAGTTCCTGGTCCTGACACATAAAAGAGAAAAACAAGCACTGAATTTCACACCGAAAGGCCTGTGTCCCTACAACGTGCCTTTCACTCTGCAGCAACTAAAAAGAGCTCTGTACCTTTCCAAGGCAAATGCTGTTAGACCAGATGGCATCAATTGTGAAATGCTTAAACACCTTTCACCAACATCTCTGGATAGCCTGCTCCTTCTGTATAACAGAATCTATATTAAAGAGCAATTTTCGGATTCCTGGCACATGGCAATTGTTCTTGCCTTTGCAAAGCCAGGAAAGAATCCTAAATTCTATAGTAATTATTGTCCTATCACTCTGACTAGCTGTCTGTGGACAAAATCCTGGAGAGAATGGTTAATTTTTGTTTATTTTGTGGTATTTAGAATCAAATGACCTTCTCACCAGCATCCAGTGTGGCTTCTGAAAAAACAGGTCAACTCTTGATCACTTAAATAGACTAGAAACATCTATCCGGGATGCTTTCCTAAAACGAGAACACTTGGTGTCAGTATTCTTTGACATGGAGAAAGCATATGACACAACTTGAAGTTTCAGCATCTTAAAAGATTTGCATAGCCTCAGTCTTAGAGGGCATCTCCCTATTTTTATTAAAAACTTTCTAGCCAACCGGTCTTTCCGAGTTCGTGTGGGATCCTCACTCTCTCGCTCCTTCTGCCAAGAGGGAGTACCACAAGGACCAGTATTAAGTGTCACGCTTTTCACCATCAAAGTAAATTCCATCACAGAACAACTTCCTACAACTGTGCCTCCGTAGCCAGGTGGGCAGGAGCAGCAGTGCATAGCACATGCTTCTTGATTAGACCGGGGTTCGAGCCCGTAATCCATCAAATATGGAGGATGCGGGAAGGTCAGGGAATGACCACCACATATCCCTGGAGCAATATGGCCTTAGTTGCTAATGCTCCCAAAAAAAAAACCAAATAAATAAATCCTACAACTGTAAACAGCGTCCCCAATTGATGACTTTAGCATATTTTGTCAGTCATGCAACATGAGAGTTATTGAAAGACAACTGCAACAAGCCATTAATCGCTTTAACTCCTGGGCACTTGCTAATGGGTTCATGTTCTTGCCACAGAAGACCATTTGCGTACACTTTGTCATAAGCGTAATCTTCATCCTGAACCTGAATTAAGGCTCGGACAAAATGCTATTCCAGTATTGTCAGACACAAGATTCTTGGGACTCGTGTTCGATAAGAAGTTGACCTTTCTAAAACATATTTGTCAATCCATACAAAGTGCACGAGAGGATTAAATATTCTTCGTTCTCTCTTCTGCATGCTGGGGAGCAGACCTGTACACCTTACTACATATCTGTCGTGCACTTGTATGATCCAAACTAGATTATGGGTCCTCGGTATATGCTTCAGCCAGAGACAGTGTCCTTCAATGGCTGGATCCTGTCCACCATCAGGCTATCCGTATTGCTACTGGAGCATATCGAATATCTCCTGTCCAGAACTTATTCATCAAAGCAAACAAACCACTGTTATCGCTTCGACATGAGCAGTTATCTTTAAAGTATGCTTTAAAACTGAAATCCCTACCAGACCATCCTACATAGACCGTTTTTGAGCCACGTTGGGAAAATTTGTACAATGCCTGTCAGACTGCCAACCGACTTTTTCGATATTTGTGTCCAAGAGCTACGCAGAGAGTTTAACATCATAGTAGACAAGGTTGCACAAACACCAAAGCAAACTCTTGCTTTGGTGTTTGTCCATCATGCGACTTTTCCCTTAAGAACTGGGTAAAGTCTGAGACACCCAGTCTCAGACTTTACCCAGCTCGAAGTCAGAATCATGTGTAGAATCTGCTGTTGTCTTTCCAGGCACTACATCTCAGCAGATTCTTCCTGAATCCTGCATATAAACTGCAGAGCTGCATGCCATCGAGTTAGCCTTGGATCACATTCGAACTTGTGAATACCAAAGGTCAATAATATATTCCAATTCTTTGAATGTATTACAGGCTTTATCATATTTGAGACACAACTCCCATTCAGTTCTCTGTCAGGTTCAGCAGAAGATACATTCTCTTTATAAACACAAGTTTGATATCCACTTCTGCTGGATTCCTAGCCACATTGGGATAAGGGGAAATGATTTGGCTGACACTGCAGCCAAATCAGGAGCTCCAACTAATAATCTTTGCCTGTCAGTCGCCTATATAGACTACAGGCAAATAAAACACAACAAGATATATTTCCAATGGCAAGAACTATGGCATAGAGAGACAGAACAAATAAATTATACCAGATAAAGCTTGTAACAGAAACATGGCAGTCCAGTCTGTGCAGGAATCATAGCGAGGAAGCTGTTCTTGCTCAACTCTACATAGGACACATCATCTAACACATTCGTTCCTGCTGAGTGCAGATGACTCTCCTATGTGCGAGTCTTGTGACACCATTTTATAAAGCATATCTATAAAGCATATTTTAATCAACTACATTAATTTTACCTGTATTCGCAATATATATTTTACTGCTTTTACTCATCTGACTGGTGGTAGCACTTGCTACCCTCCTGTATGTTCTTCCCATTCTCTTTTCAGCTCAGACTAAGAAGCTTTACAGTTTTTAAGGCATAAGCGCTTCAAAACACAGTGCTATTTTGGCGTAGAGACTCCTTTGCATCCGGTTCCTTTTTTCCTATCAGCAGAACCAGTATTCTTGAGTTTGGGAATAAATCTATTCACTGTCGACTGATTATAAGACACTCTATAAGCAATATGAGGGGAAGCACATCCTTCCTCATGTAGAGCAACAGTAGCACTCTTTCTTCATGGCATCAACTGCACAACTTCATGGCATGACCTAACACAAGCAAGGAATGACTGCAACTTTCTTTGAACACCAGTGTGTGTATGTATATATATATATATATATGGCACCTCCGTAGCCAGATACCACCGCATATCCACAGAGCAATATGGCCTTAGTTGCTAATTCTCCTAAAAACCAAATAACAACAACAACAACAATATATATATATATATTTTTTTTTTTTTTTTTTATGGAAACCCCAAAACACGAGAGGTATTACAACCTATAGTACTTAGTACCATGCTTGGGTTGAAGGTAGAGAAGACGAAGGAAGATATTTGTTGAAATTAGACTTGAACTTCTGTAGACTAATTTTCAGGAAATACGTAGGAAAGAAGGTTGTTCCAGAAAATGGCAGTTGAATGAATAAACGAGGAAGATGAAAAGTTGGTTCTCTGAGTTTGAAGTTGGACATTAAATAGATGTTTGCTGGTGGTGGCATGTGTTCGGACTGTTTTGAAAAAGAGAGCGGAAGTTATAGAAGCCAATTCAGAAGACAGTGCCTGTGAAAGTATCTGTAAAAAAGGCATGCAGCAGAAACATTACATCTATGAGACAGTGAGTGAAGATACTCTGTTAGAGATGAGTCATTAATTAACCTAACTGCCCTCTTCTGAATGGAATCTAGAAGCCTGAGAGAGGTTTTAGGGGCACCACCCCAGATATGGAAACAATATTCCATGGTAGGGTGCGATTTGTACAGAGTGAACAGCTGTTTGGAAGAAAAGTAACACCGAGAGCGAAAGAGAAAACCCAAGTTTTATAGATGCAGAGGAAACGATATTTGTAACGTACTTGTGCCAAGAGACCTTAGAAGTCAGGGTAATCCCCAAAAGAGATATATCATCTTGCCTAGAAATCGGGGTGTCACCAAAGATAAGCATAGGAGCAGAAGAATCCTTTTTGTGAGATATAAGACAAGACTGAGTTTTAGAAAGATTGAAATCAACTAACTTATCTTTGCCCCAATAGAGAATTACCTGAAGATCGGCATTTAAGGAATTGGTAGTGGATATTCGAGAAGCTGGGGTCATATGAAAACTAGCGATTTCATATGACCCCAGAAATAAAAATCAAGACATGATAGGTCGGGTAACCGAGCAGGCCAACGCACGGGACCACCACGTCCCGTGCGTTGGCCTGCGAGATCACCTCATCGGACCTTACCTGTTACCGTGTCGTCTAACCGGACCTATCTACTTGATCTTTCTGCAGCAAGTATTGCCACAACTTTTGAGAGATGAACAGATTTCTGCATCGACGCAACAGACAATGTGGTTCCAACACGATGGAGCCCCTGCCCATTATAACGGAGATGTTCGTAACTACCTGGATGTCACATTTGGTCAACAGTGGATCGGACGTGGTGGTCCCGTGCGTTGGCCTGCTCGGTCACCCGACCTATCATGTCTTGATTTTTATTTCTGGGGTCATATGAAATCGCTAGTTTATGACACCCCTGTTGACAATGCTGAGGAGCTGGTTGCAAGAATCGCAGTAGCTGCCGAAGAAATTCGAAATTCGCCTGGAGTATTCCAGAATGTTCGGATGTCCATGCGTCGGAGATGTGAGGCGTGCATTGTAGCCCGTGGAAGAAACTTCGAACACTTACTTTAATCCATGTACCTTTTGCTTCTTTTCATGTATTATTAAAACGATTTCTCACTTACGGTCTCTTTTCTTTATGTTGCTTCTGTGTACAATACTGCTTCAGGAAAGCATTTCCGACCCCACATTGCTATATGATTTCGAGTTGTCAGGATGTACCCTACCCCTCTTAGAAGTTCTGAAACGTTTAACTGAAACACCCTGTATAGTGAATAGCTATTGAGGGTTGATTGACGTTATGATACGTGTGTATCTGCATGAGTGTCTTTAAAAATAAAAGTACAGTAATAAAAATTAATATTTTGTTAATAAACAATTTATCTTCTAGTCCGCCCATGATTCTAAAGAAAAAAGGTTATCGCCTCCATTTTGGGAGGGGTTCAAGCTCCCAAGGGATTCAAGTGGAGGTAACTTGACCTTTTTTCACCTTTAGGGCATATTATTAAACAAGAAAATAAAAATACAGTCATAAAAAAATTTATTTTTTTATGAATGTATTTCTAAATATGACTGTGATTCTAAAGAAAAAAGGTTATGTTACCCCCTCCACTTTGGGAGGAGTTCAAGCTCCCATGGGATTCAAGTAGAGGTAACCTGACCTTTTTTCACCATTATGGAAGCGATCATTAGGGCAAGTTACCATTAGTGCTTCTGAGTGATATTAAACAGATGTTATTGTGTGTTGTCTTCACGCACCAATCAGCACATCGTTTGCCATGCCTACCTGTCAATCAATATATCGTTCTCGACTTTGCTCCAGACCGATAACACCTACCATCTGTTTACCGAGTGAGCAGCGCTAGAGTGCTGTATCGGGAAACTGATTTTCCATGGAAGTTATCCGATGTTTCTGTTTCTCGTCGTTCTTGTGTTGGCTTTCTTTACCTTCGCCGGAAAAACATCTTTGGAATAAGAAAGTGAAAAAAGGTGGCAAAGAACAGGAGTAAGTTCAGGAGCACAAGTTTTGAGAACAAGTGGAGAAATACCATAGGGACCTGGAGCTTTCTTAGCATCAAGATTCATCAAAATCCTTCTGACATCCTTTTGACGGAAGGCCACAGGAGGCATTCAATGGAGCGTATTGGGAATGGTGGGAGGTGTTTTACCAAGATCCTTAATACATGAGTTGGAAGAAAAATGGGATGCTAGCAAGTCAGCTTTATCCTTGATTGAAGTGACAACAGAACCATCTGGTTTTGACAGAGGCGGGAGCAGAGATGGGCAAAGTTGCGGCGGCTAGCTACGGTAAAGAAAGCCCACACAAGAAGCATGCAAAAGTTTGATGAAATTTACCTGTAAAAGTACTTTGCTGTAACGGCATTCTTATTGTTGCTCGCTCTGTAAACAGACGGTGGGTATTATCTGTTGGTCTGGAGTAGACGTTGAATTCCACGGGAGCTAGAAACCCTCCCAAAGTGGAGGGGAGTAACCTGACCTTTTTTCTTTAGAATCACTAATGGAATTAACTAATTGAATCACGAACAGTCACATTGGAAGTTCTGGCGTCGTAAAAAATGTTCGTAACATAGTTTCACCGGTAAACTTTTTCAAAGTTTGCCGTGCTTCTCGTGCGGGTTTCCTTTACCTTTGCCTTTTTTTTTTTCTTAATAAACAATTTATCCACTAGTCCACCTGTGATTCTAAAGAAAAAAGGTCAGATTACCCCTCCACTTAGGGAGGATTTCAATCTCCCATGGGATTCAATTTTTACTCCAGACCAATAACACCCATTGTCTGTTTACTGAGCAAGCAACAAAACGAATGCCGTTACAGCAAAGTACTTTTACCGGTAAATTTCATAGAACTTTTGGGTGCTTCTCGTGTGGGCTTTCTTTACCTTTGCCGTTGCGACCAATAGCTTTCGCAAGAGACCAGAATGCTCGGCTACTATCAGGGCAAGAAGCAAGTTTTCTACTCTTAGCCTGTTCAAAATCTAGTTTGGACTGATTAATATCTGCTTTATAATTGTTGCGAGCTTTAGTGTAGGCAGAAAATGAAACTGAAGAATTGGAAACAAGCCAATTACAACATGCAACGTTCTTCTCTTGAACAGCCTTAGGACATTTATTGGAAAACCAAGATTTAGATAAAGGACGAGATTTTAAAGTGGAGTGTGGAATAAAGGATTCCATTCCTACAAGAATAATTTCACTGATACGATCTGAGCAAACATTGACATCAGAAGTTTTGAAACAGTAATCCGACCAAGGAAAAGAAGAAAAGAAATCTTGCAGGTCATCCCATTTTGCATTCTTGTAATGCCAAACAGCACAAGGTTGGGAATAGCCATGAGATAAAGGCTCCATTGGAGAAGAGACAATCACCAAGTTATGATCTGAGGTGCCCAAAGGTCCACTCACTTCGACTGTGTACTTAGAAGGGTTGTTTGTGAAAAAAATACTGAGTGTGTTGGCTGTATGGTTAGGATTGTTCGGTAGTCTGGTAGGTAAATGAACAATCTGTTTGAGGTCATTAGTAATTGTAAAAGCTTCAGCATCTTGACCAGCGGTGACTAGAAAACAGAAGCCAGCTGGAGTTGTGAACATTAAAATCACCAAGGAAAAAGATGGGGAAGGGCTGACTGGAACTTAGCTCTGGAAACTTACCTCACTGTTAGGAAAGTTGGACTGGAGAAAGTCAAGTTGCAAAGAGAGAGGAGTCAAAGAGCTCAAAGAGCTCCAAGTGATTAGTGGAGTTGGGAGAACGGTAGAGACAACAGATGAATTAGAGAGATTTTAAGCTAGAGAAGATCGAAAAGAGGAGATTTCAAATTACCAAGTCTCTGACAGGGAATATCAGAATGGACATATGCACAAGTACCACCTTTGAGACTAAAAGAATCATACAGCGAATAATTTGGGCAACTAAGATGGGCAGTAGTTGAATCAACAGATAACTGAGATTATGTCAGAAAAAGTACATGGAGTTTTGGCACGTAACTGAGACCAGATATTTTTGAAATCAACTAGGAAATGTTTGGGAGGTTTATATCTTTTCGCAGATAAGCTTACTCTATTAGTTTGACAATTCATGGTGTATTCAATAGTAAGAAAAAGTGGTTTGGGACATGCTGTATGAAGTAATGAAATTTTTGGATATGGCATACAAATGGTAAGAATATATCCAGATCCTTGACATAATGTGGCCTCGACAATGCCCCCCGCATACACACTACTCGGACTCCCTCCAGTCACTATCTGGCAGAGTAGAGGCAGCAAGATTATAAACTAGCTGATCTGGAAGCCTCCTAGAGAGTTACCAATAGGTTCTGTCCCATGTACTAACTAGTGGCTGGCCTGCGAACACCGTTTTAGAGCTGTACCCTCGAAATATAAGGAAGATTGGATCTTGCCATGATGTTCATCATATCCTCAAAAGTTATGTCATACTGCATGATGGAAGAGATGGGGAAGGGTTGACCGGAACTTAGCTCTGGAAACTAAACATGGGTTCCACCACTTCAAGCCTCCAATAAGCAAAGTGGTTGTATTGCACCGGTTGATGAGAGTCATCTGCCACCTAGTATTGCCTGGTAACACAGAGGGGTGGCATTCCTCTATGTGGTGTGGGAGCCACACTTCGACCCCTGCTTACGTTGGTTCACACCTGGGTGGTCACCCACAGTGTGGTCGCGGATGGGGGTTTTACCCAGGATTACTATATATATAACAATTTGTAACCTTTTTAAAGGTTACCAGAATCTATATTTGTTGATGTTTTAATCTTTTCTTGGTACAGTATAACTGCAGTCATTTTGGGCCAGTAAAATCAAAACCAAATCAAAATACCACCACCACAGGCAGGTGATGGTGGCAGTATTTTGGAATGGGGATGCTTTCCTGGGAATCTCTTGGAGCCCTCGTACCCCTAAATTGCACACTCTGAATAGTAAAACTATGTATACATTGTGAATGATCAGGTACATTCTTTCTTCTTCCCAGAAGAAAGAGTATCTTCCCAGATGGCACAGGTGTGTTTCAGCAGGATAACATGCCCTGCCATGTTGCCAATATTATTCAAGAGTGAATTGCTGAACACAAAAGTATCCTTTGCAGTGCTACTTTGTGCTACCTTGGCCACTAAATTTGCCAGATACGAATCCCTCAGAACATCTGGGATTACACGGGTCTGTCAATCCCCATATGGATCCACCACACTGCCTATCATAGGTCTATGGAACACAATCTTGGTGAAATGGTACATCGTACCTCTTACAATTCAGAGGCCTTATGAAGTCCATGCCTTGCCATGCCATAACACTGCCACAAGTGGAGAACATAACCACTATTTATAATGTTTTAACTGGACAATATACAGGTAGGACTCGGTTTGTGCCGGGGTTAGGTTCCTGAGATTTCTGGCATAAAATGAAACAGCATAAATTGAAGAAAAATATAATGGGAACATATGTAAGTACATTAGGTTCCGTTCCAAGATTTTCAGTAATCAACACAAAATACTTGAAATTTTTTTTATTTTATGAAATTTACATATTGAAAATTGTATAAAGTTTAAGAAAAAGAAAGAAAATTTACTGCTTTAATAATGATAGAATAGATATCTGTTTGGTTTTCTTCTTTTCTGATAATAAGTTATAGTATGGCTGTAGAACTGTCTCAATTCCTCTTTTAACTGTTGAGCTCTGCTGCCAGTTAGGGTCATTGCTACAGAAGATCTCACATCCCTTATTAATAAGAGTAATAGCTTCTTGCATTGATTTCACTGTTAGTGTCCTAACCGGCATTGCAGAGTCAGCTTCACTTTCCTTTGTCTTCTTTGGACAGTTGTTCAGCTAACTGTTCTAAATCTTCTGTTGAAAGCTCTTCACCATGACTCTCAAGGAGCTCATTTATGTCACCAACTTCTACATCATCTAGTCCTATTTCCTTTGCTATCCCTGTCACATTCTCTGTTATTGACGCAAGAGTAGTGTCACACTCTTGCGAATCCAGAGTGCAGTCAGGTCAAAACTTACACCATTCATACATGATTTTGACACTTCATTCCATGCCGCTGAAATGTTGGAGATCCCTTTCATGATGTCATATGACTTTCAGTAGTTTCTCAACACAACATTATTGGACACTTGAATAGCCTCAGAAATTCCCTTGAGTTATTATTATTATTATTATTATTATTAGCTATATGGTACAAGGAAGCCTGAGGCTTATGCTGCACCAGACAAAAAATAAAATAAAAAAATCCCAAGTTACCCTGAGAGAGAGAGAGAGAGAGAGAGAGAGAGAGAGAAAAGTAGAAGGGAATCACCAAGAAAGAAGAATGATGATATCCAGCTCAGGACCCTGGGTGTGCCAAGCCCATACTCACCAGATGTGAGCCCCCGGGGTACATACCAAAAGGAAGTAAGGCAAAAAAAACAAGTCATGTATAGGTTCCCCGATGGAACTGCCCTTCACTAACAAGGAAATTAATCACGCTATCGCCAACATGAGGAGCGGGAAATGCCCGGACCACGATGCCATTGAAGTTGAGGTTCTAAAGAGGGTGTGGCAATTGGTCCCCCAAGCCATTCATGGGACCCTTAACCACTAACTCCTTTCTGGCACCTTCCCAAGGACTTTGAAACTAGCCAATCTGAAAATTATTTTGAAAGGGCCAGACAAGTCAGAACAGGATCCCACGACCTATCGGCCGATCGGCCCCCGTCCGGTTTTGGGTAAGGTCCTAGAGAAAGTCATCACGGCCAGATTGATGGAAGCATACAAATCAAAAGGCCTTTTAAGAAAGAAATAAGAAATACAGTACAACCCAGTGAATGTATTTAATAACACAAATAAATACATTCACTGGGTTATACTGTATTTCTTTCTAAATTATTATGGACCCCAGTACACAAGGCCCTTTCGTGACAAAAGGCCTTTACTCACCGAAACAATATGGCTTCTCCCCTGGACGCAGCACTCAGGATGCAATCACTAAATTAATAGCAACCAGAGACAACACCGACAACAAATACCTCCTTGCTCTCTTTGTGGACTTCGCAGGGACCTTTGACACACTATGGTGGCAAAGCGCCCTCGCGAAGTTCAGGAAGGCCGAGATCTCTCTTCGCCCCTCTACTCCCTGTTGTCTGACTACCTTAAAGACCGCGATGTTACGGTGAGAAGTGGAATTCATGAATCTGAAGGAAAGTCACAAGGGGCTGCCCGCAGGGTTCGATATTGGGCCCCTTATGCTGGAACCTGGTGTTCGACTCCTGGCTGGGAAAAAACCTTTCAATCATCTACCTTCATTGCCTACGCAGATGATCTCACCATGCCACGGCTGGTAACTCTAGGAGAGAAATTGAGAATAGGACAAACTTTATTCTCAAGGAACTCGCTACATCACTATATTTAAACCACCATAAAGGAGGACGCTATATGGGCTGAAAACAACAGACTAAAGGTGTCGACAAAGAAGACAGCACAGATGCTCATCAAAGGAAAGCTTGACAAGGAGCCACCGTCAGCAATTAAATATATGGTTCAAAGGATCAAGTATACCCAAACAAACAGATATTTTGGAATAATAGTAGATGAGACACTCAGCTTCCTCCCTCACTTAAAATATATAAGAGAAAAAAAAACCAAACTTTCTTGTTTGCTATAAAACAGAACCAGACGAGAGTGGGACCTTAAAGCTCACACACTAAGGCTCCATTACAACTGCATTTTTCTCACAACTCTCTCCTACGGTGCCAGAGCTTGGAGTTATAGAGCAAACAAGGTGGCTCTGATTAAGCAGCTGAATCAAGTGCAACGGCTAGCTCTACTAACCATGTCCAGAGATTGCCGGACAACTTCTACTATGGCCCTACAGGCACTGCTTGGGAAGATGCTAGCTCATCTGGAAATACAATATCTGTATCTTAAATAAAGAATATACCCACCACCCTGGATGACATCACCATCAACCTACAAGCAAAAAAGAAAGGGGAATTAACAAGGATAAGAAATAAACTGAAGGAGAGATGGCAGGAAATCTGGTCCACGGCTGAAGTGGGGGATATGACTAGGTGCTACATCCCGGAACCAAGAAAGAAAAGCTATGAATGACGCCAGGCCTACACGCAACATTCCTTATGACGGCACATGAAAGTATAAATGCCAAACTGCAATAACTAGGACTGGCTCAAGCACCGCACTGCCAATGTGGTGAAATAAAAACAGCTGACCACATCCTCAATGAATATTATTACTATCAAGACCTCAGACAGGAGTGCTCCTCCTTGGTGGAGCCCACACTGTCAATGAATAAAAAAAACTGATTGCAACAGAAAGTAACTTCAAGGCCTTTAACACATTTGCCACCAAGGCCTTTAAAAGAAGAGAGGCTCACGCACAATTATTAAGCGAGGAAAACATCAAAACTCACCTTTCCCCTACTTCCCCACCATCCTGAGTGGGGGAACCTTTCTACTTGCTTAACACTTATTTCTTCTATCTAGAGTAGATGTTCTCTTAGACCTTCGCCCTTTCTATCCCCCTCCTTCTCGTGCCTCTACCTTGAGTTGTCCATAAGTAATAAGCCTTGAAGGTGGATATTGCTCCTTGATCCAGCCGACCGGGCTAGCCGAGTGGGTAAAGTACCTGCCCGGCAGCCCAAAGGTCGCGGGTTCGATTCCCGCCTCGGGCTTGGATCAAAGTACTGTACTGCCAAAAGGCTCCTCCGTAGCCAGGTGGGAAGGAGCAGCAGTGCGTAGCACACGCTTCTGGATTAGACCGGGGTTCGAGCCCGTCACCACTAAATACGAAGGATGCGGAAAGGTCAGGGAATGACCACCGCATATCCCCGAGCAATATGGCCTTAGTTGCTAATGCTCTTAAAAATCAAATAACTAACTGTACTGCCAAAAACCTTGGGAGGTGCAATATGGCCACAGAAGCCGATGCGCCAACAACTACCAAAATCAAAAAGCTCCTTGATCCATGGCTTATGTTTGGTGGAAGGAAGATAATCTTGATCTCTAGGCCATTGATATTCAAATCACTCAAATCTAGAGGGTGACCAGGGGCATTCTCCAGCAGCAGCAAAACCTTGTGAGGAAATATATTTTTCATACAGAGCTCCTTACAGCCGGGGGGGGTGCCTTTCTGCTTCTCTCTCTCTCTCTCTCTCTCTCTCTCTCTCTCTCTCACACACACACACACACACACACACACACACACACACACACACACACACGGGGGTAACTCAGGAATTTTTTTTTTTTTTTGTTTTCATGATTCCCTTCATAGCACATGGTGTTTCTGAATGGTAAACTAACACAGGTTTTAATCTGAAAGTTCCTGAAGCATTGCCACTCAACAACAAAGTCAAACTGTCCTTGACTACCTTGTACCCAGGGATAGAATTTTTTTCATGAGCAATGAAGGTACGGTTGTGCAGCTTTTTCCAGTAGAGGTGCGTTTCATCTACATTAAAAACTAAGTCTGGGGCAAGCTTTTTTTCACTGACGAGTTTTTGAAACTAAATTGGAAATTCATTTGCAGCTGTAATATCAGCACTAGCTGCTTCTCCTGACATACATTTTGACATTATGGTTTTTTATTCTGCTCTTGAATCTAAAAAACCATCCTCTACCATCAGTAAAATCATTAGACCCATCCTCTTCACCGCTTAACTCATCAAACAAAAATTTTGCTTTATACCTGATAAGTGATTCTGTTAGAGGAAGATGACGCTGGGTTCATGTAATCAATCCACAAGACTAGCAGCTTTTCCATTTTTTCGACTGTTTTATTCCAGGAATAGATGTAGGAAGAGGATCCCGCACCCACCACTGATTGAGAAAATTGCTTTGTGGTCTCAGCATTTTTCATTATAGTTGTTACAGTTGATGGTGCTAAATTGAAGGCACGACATACATCTGACCGAGTTTCACCTTTCACCTAATAACTCCCATTTTTATCTTCAATTGTCAATGATTTACATTGTTTTTTAGTCTCTTGTCCAGCGCACCTGATAACACGTGTTTTGGAGGTATAGTGGTAGATATATACAGTATCTTATTTGAAAATACATATTAATAAAAAGAAGACTGCAAGGTGGACCACAAACACATAAACATCTAGAAAAACTGAGAGCAACTAGGAGGGAAAAAGAAGGCACTTGTTAAAGGAACTGGAGAATAGGAGTAGGACCAATCAGACTTAAATCTTTCGGCATCCTGTACTCTAGATACCAGTGCATGTTTGTCAGTTCACTTGAAGTTCTTAGTCCGTGGTTAATGTAATTTGCTTTTTCTCGTCACATTTTATATTCCGTTTTTTTGTTTAATTATTTAAATTTTAGGCCGTAGTTTATCATTTAGTATTATGGTTTTATTACAGTGTAAGTTTACATTGTAAGTTTACAATGTCATAAAGGAAGTCGGGGAGTCATGACTCATCATCCCCTCCAATTGTGATCTATGAGAGGTGCAAAAGTGAAGGGGGGCATAAATCGAAGTGGCATAGTGAGTCCTACCTGTATATGCATCTGTTTTTCTTACTCTGAAAATAAATATTTTAACTTGTTAAATAACCTAAAAAAAGGATAAATACTATCTTAATTATCAGTTACTGAATATAAGTAATTCAGTACATTCAACAACTTCTAAATAAACAATAAACCAATTTAAATTTTAAATTTAATTAAAACAATTATTATTAAATGACATCTTAAATTTTTTGAAGGTTATATTAAAATAGTTTTATAATTTTAATTATATTAAAATTCAGAATTTCAGTTATACAGACATTCCTTGACTTACGTAAACCATAACTTTACATAATATTGAAAATAATTTTTTTTAAAAATCAATGCCAAAAAAATTTTTTATTAGAGAACTACTTATGAGCACATAGGAGTACTGTAGCTGTTGTTCAGAGGGTACTGGGATCAGTCACTTTTTTATAACAAGAATTAATATTTCCAGTCTTGTTGACGTACACCATCTATTGGAGTACATTTCATGTCTTGTATTCTTAGAGATTTACCCTTATAATTATAGCTAAGAAACAATACAGTGATTTTAAAGGTATCAAGTGTTACTGAAAAACAATGTACAGTTAGTTTCAAGGAGAAATATAATATGGTAGAGGCTCATTTCTAGATTATATACACATGTGTGTAAATTTAAAAATGCACCCTTTTAAATAATAAATAATAAACACAACTTATGTTTCTTATAAATTTCAAAATAACTTGACATATACAATTAAATACTAAAAATACAACATACAAAAAAAAAGCATGTAATTTTATATAGCAAGTATTAAAAAAACATAATTAATTCTTAATTTCTTTCTGGGAAACAAAAATATTACCCTACAATATTGGTGGTCATGGGCTCGAACTCTGGTCTAATCAAGAAGCATGTGCTATGCACTGCTGCTCCTGCCCACCTGGCTACGGAGGCGCCGATTCAAGTATTGGAGGACCATGAGTGTTGTTAATTACAAATAATTAATTAATTCAAACAATTTTGAATAAAAATAAATCAAACTATGATATATATATTTTATTTTTTGTAACTTCTTTTATATACTATTAATTATAGAAGTACTTTCTTTTAGTATCGATAAAAATATATTCTCATTACTGTTCAGTGAAAACCACTGCAATTTCAATAATGAATGGCGCCTCCGTAGCCGGGTGGGAAGGAGCAGCAGTGCGTAGCACATGCTTCTTGATTAGACCGGGGTTCGAGCCCGTCACCACCAAATATGGAGGATGCGGAAAGGTCAGGGAATGACCACCGCATATCCTGGAGCAAAATGGCCTTAGTTGCTAATGCTCCTAAAAAAAAAACCAAATCAAAACTAAATCAATAATGAACATTGTAGAGAAAGACCAATACTGAAGTGATACTAAGATATGTTCTAGCACATTAGCTGAGATGAAGTTGCTGATTGTATGGATTGAGGATCAAAATCAACAATACATATCACTCAGTTTTCTAATAATCAAGGAAAATGGTGTTCTGATAATCATGTAGCACTTCTCCTTCAAGTGTCTGTGAAAGCCTTTACAGACACTTGAAGGAGAAGTTCTACATGTAGTTTGTCCAATGTATGTAGCAAAAAAGTACATGCTAATTTGCATCACATATGATGCAGTGTTGCAGAATGTAAAGGTGAGTAGTGAGGTTACTATTGCTGATACTGTAGCAGCAGAGGAGTTTCCAAAAGTGATGGCTACTGTAATTAAGTAGAGTGGTTATTTGATGGAGCAAGTGTTTAATATTGATGAAATTAGCTTATTTTGGAAAAGAATGCCTGAAAACATATGTATATTGCTAAAGAACAAAAAAAATTGCCAACTAAGATTAGAAATTTCCACATTAAATACAACGACATTAAGAACTGAATCAAGAATAGCAGAACTTGAAAATGCTCTACTCTACTCTACATATGTTGGGATGTTATCAGAATAGCAGAAGTCAAAGGAAAAACAGAATCAATCATAGAGAGACAAAGTGGAAATGTATTGTATTGCAAGAATGGCATTCCAGGTAAAAATGGCATCATCGGCTTCCTAGTACACAGGAGATGGAAGAACTACATCAAAGAATTTAATGGTGTCTCAGTTGTTGTTTGGTTTTTAGGAGCATTGGCAACTAAGGCCATATTGCTCCGAGGATATGCGGTGGTCATTCCCTGACCTTTCCACGTCCTCCATATTTGGTGGTCATGGGCTTGAACTCTGGTCTAATCAAGAAGCGTGTGCTATGCACTGCTGCTCCTGCCCACCTGGCTACGGAGGCACCGATTCAAGTATTGAAGGACCATGAGTGTTGTTGGTCCATGAGCAAGGAACCGTTGCCTTTAGATTACTGCCATACCATTGTGATTTATACCTATTGAATTAATATGGGTTCAACTGAATAATTTTATTCGAAATAAAAATATTCTAGGAGATCTGAATATGACACATCTAATGGAATACACAAACCAAGGAATAATTAGCATAAATCAAGAAAGATGGAAAAGTTTCTGTAATAGAGCAGAAGTATTGGGAAGCATTAGTAGTGGTATATGATGAAAGCAAGCTCATATAGCATCAGCCAAAAAAAACCTTCCCATTTCACCTATCCCTTCCCTCCAATAGTTTGTATAATTCTTCCTTGAATTTATTTACTATCAATTTCCACAACAGATGGAAGTTTGTTCCAGCCGAAACTGATTGTATTAGTGAAGAATTTATTCTTTAACGTTTACTACGAAAGTGATATCGAAACTGATCAGAACAGTAACTGATCAAAAAGAAGATAAGAGTAAGGTTTTAATTATATTTTTTAAATATTAAGATGTGATTGTTTATTTCTGAATATTATGATTGCATTTCTCAGTAATCCAGTATTACAATATAGCTATAAAAGGAAACAACTACTAAAACATGCTATTCGAAATATGAAAACTTCCTGACCTCTATTTCAGAGAACAGAAGTGGCTACTTAGAAACACCCTCGAGATTTCTTCCAGTCACAAACAGACAGTAGTATTTTGTGTATTCCATATTTATGAAAAAAATGAACTAGACTTAATCAGCCATCATACTAATGGCACAATGCCAATTTACAAGATACCTTACTCATGTATAAAATTGGAGACCCAAACCTTTTATATAAATTGGAGACTGTATTTTTTTATATTTAAATTATACTCATTTCCTTCTTACCCTAAGATAACTGTGGCATCTGTAAAGGTAGCCATCATCAATACTATTCTTTATAACATTTGCCATGGAAGCAGCTGAAAGTTCTATGTAGCTCTTTAACTCTTCTAGCTGTATAATTAAAAACAAGTTTATTAAATAATTTCTATTGTGCTCTCTCTCTCTCTCTCTCTCTCGCTCGCTCTCTCTCTCTCTCGCTCTCTCTCTCTCTCTCTCACTCTCTCTCTCTCTCTCTCTCACATAGTGAGCAATGGAACTTACAATAATTTTTCTAGGCATAAATTTTGTATAAAAGATTTGAGTGGGCCAGTAAATCCAAAATGTCTAATAATAGAGGACTTTAACTTTCGAGATACTGACTATAACATGTGGGTTGGTCATGAACACAGCAGCAGCAGAAATTTTCTGGATTATCGGATGACAGTTTTCGATAGTGGTAAGTTAAGAGAGGCAACAAGAGAAAGCAGTACCCTTAATCTGATTATCAGCAGTGACTCATCATGTACTAACAACATCAAGAGAGCACAGCCCACTAGGTGGAAGTGACTGATTATAAAGTAAACCCTTGCTAATCCAGTTACAGTTAATACAGATCGAAATATGAAAACTTCTGTTCACAGTCGAGTACTGTGAAAGACAGATGAGTCACTCTGACTGTCAAAAGAGTGAGACAGAACATACATTACATTGTGTTACAGCACCTTGATAACAAACATTTACAACTTCTGCTTTTATTTTATAATCAAACATTTCTGGAAAACATTTATCTTACATCTTGGCACCATGCCACAGTTCTGAAATTTTTTAAACCCGGAAAAGATCTTTGCAGTCCTTATAGCAAAATCCTTGAGAAAATGATCCACAGATGACTCGTTTGGTTCATTGAAGACAACATCTAATGAGTAATAGTCAGCATTGGTTTCACCAAAACAGATCTACCTTAGTTCTCATGATCAGGCTGAGTCTGCAATTCACAAAGGCTAGGGCCGGATTTACATATAAGCTAAACAAGCTACAGCTTAGGGCCTCACATTACAAGGAACCTCACACTAAATTAAAAAAATCCTTTTTTTATTTTGTCTGAGGTGAACTGTAAGAGACAGAGAAGGGCTTCATACATGTTAGCATTAGTAGAGGCATATGATGCAAGAAAGCAAGCTTATGCAGCATCAGCCAAAAAAAAAAAAAAAAAACCCTCCCATTTCACCCGTCCATTCGTTCCAAATGCCTGTCCAACTCAGCCTTAAATTTCTTTAGGCTATTAGCTTCCACAACAAAAGATGGAAGCCTGTTCCACCGATCAACTACCCGCTGGGTAATGGCAAATTTCCACACATCTACTCTACAACTATCTTTCCTCGATTTGAAACTGTGCCTCCTCAGGTTATTAGTCTGTGGAAGACGAAGAATCCCAGGCACCTCTGTAGGCAGGAGCAGCAGTGCGTAGCACACACTTCTTGATCAGACCGGAGTTCAAGCCAGTGACCACCAAATACAGAGGATGTGGAAAGGTCAGGAAATGACCACCGCATATCCCCGGAGCAATATTGCCTTAGTTGCTAATGCTCGTAAAAACCAAATAACAACAACGAAGAATCCCATCAGCATTCAGCTTGCTCAACTCATTCAAGGCTTTATACACCTAAATCAGATCACCTCGCAGGTGCCTACTCTCTCCAGGCACTGCAGTTTGCACACCTAAGCCTTTCTTGGTAAGAGCACCCCTTTGTTCCCCTCACCAATCTTGTTGCCCTTCTTTGTACTCGTTCTAGCAACTCTACATCCTTCCTAAAATGAGGCCTCCAGACCTGTACACGAAACTCTAGGTGTGCCTGACCATTGCCTTGTATAACCAGATTTTCACCTCCTGTCCCTGCTAGCAAAATTCCTATATATCATTGACAAGACTCCATGACCTGCCCTGGCAGCCCGTCTGCACTGCTCAGCGAACTTCATATTTGGCTGCACAATTACCCTGAGGTCTTTTTCACTTTCCACTTCCCTGAGTTTAGTACCACCCAGTTGGTACTTTCGGTTATTGCTACCCATATGCAGTACTTTGAATTTCTCAATGTTAAACTTCAATTGCCAATTTTCAGCCCATTTGCCCAACTTATCTAGATCCAGTTAGAGTAGCATACTGTCATTAACAGCCCTGCCAACTTTTGTATCATCTGCAAACTTGGACATTAAACCTGATATACCTTCATCAATATCATTGATAAATACACAAAACAACAATGGGCCCAACACCGAACCCTGGGGAAATCCACTAATAACATTTGTCCACGAAGAGCAGTGTCCATTGATTACCTCTCTCTGTCATCTCCTACTCAACCATCCCTTTTTTATCCATTGTAGCAACTTACCCTTAATGCCATACCTCTCAAATTTGTACAGCGGTCTTCCATGTGCAACAGTATCAAAAACTTTTCTGAAATCCAAGTATATGATATCAAAATTATTTTTGGCATTCAGTTCCTTTGTGACCACATCATAGTATCCAGTCAAATTGGTCAGACAAAACCTCCCTTTAACAAACCCATGCTAAGTCTTAACTATTACTGCAGTCTTGTTTAGATGCTCCTGAATGCTCTTTTAACCAATGATTCCATTATTTTCCCCGGAACACAAGTTAAACTAATAGGTCTGTAGTTACTTGTGTCACCTTTTGAACCCCCTTTGTGAATTCGTGGTACACTTGCACATTCCAGTCCATGGGGACCTCCCCTTAATCCAAGGAAGCTCTCATAATTATGGATAAGGGTTTGTTTACTTGCCTTGCTACCTCCTTTAATATAACTGGATAGATCCCTTCCACACCAGGTGCCTTACTTATGTTTAACTTCAACAATTACTCCTCCACTTTGCTCTCAGTTATTACAAAATCACTTAACTCCCTGTTAGCATTTGATAAACTTCTGGCACTCCCCTCATTGAATAACTCCTTGTGTAGATGCAAAATACTCATTCAGTTTATCAGCTACCTGAGCATGATCATCAATAGTCAACCCATCTACGGTTAAGTGGGCCAATCTGATTCATCCCTTTCCTTCTAGAGTTTACATAAGTAAAGAACTCTTTGCCAATTTTCATTGCATTCTTTGCCAAAGATGTCTCGCCTGCCTAACCTCCTTTGTGACTTGAGCCTCCTTTAACCTCCTATGTGACTTGAGCCTCCTTTAGCCTTGATGGTAGTTACATCTTTAAGTAATTCCCACATCAGTACATTGTGATCACTCTCACCCAGTGGTTCCTTTATCTGCATATTCTTAATGCATGAATAATCACTGCTGATAATCAGATCAAGAGTATTACTCCCTCTGGTCGCCTCCCTCTCAAACATGTTGCTGTAGAAAACAGTCATCCAATAAATCCACAAAAGTCTTGCTAGTGTGCAAGTGACCACAAGTTCCAGTCAATATCTGGAAAGTTAAAATCCCCCATTATAAGACATTCTGATTTACTGGCACACTCTATTTCTCTGCACAATTGCTCATTATACTAATCAGATTCATTAGGCCTATAACACACACCTACTCTCATTTTTCCATTCTCAGTGCTTATTTCACACCAAACAGACTCAACACTGCATTGTCCACCAACATCACTTCCTTAGATTTTATTTGTTTCTTAACTAACAGCATAACCCCCTCCTCCCCTGTCTGTCCTTCCTATACACACATTGTACTTCCCAAATTCCAACTCTGCACTGCCTATATCTGTGTGACACCATGTCTCTGATATCCCAACAATATCTGCTTTTGATATCTTGACTAGCACTTCAAACTCATCAAATGTTATAGCTTAGGGCCACAACAGTTTAAATTCGGCCCTGGAGAAGGCATTTGATACTACCTGCGTCACGCATTCTCAGAGACCTCCATGCTCTTGGTCTATGAGGCAACCTTGCCTATATTTATTAAGAACTTTTTATGGAGTCATTCTCTTCAAGTCTGATATTTTGACTTTCTCTCTCTACGATATTCTTGCAGGAAGGAGGCCAGCAAGGGTCTGTACTGAGTGCAACCCTTTTTTGCCCTTAGAATTGACTCTATTACAAAAGAACTTCCCAATACTGTCGAGGCTTACCTCGACAGTATTGGGAAGTTCTTTTGATCTCTCTCTTTCTTGCCATTCTCATTTCTTGCCATATCAGTTACAGATATCCGTGAATAATGTGCAAAAGTGGGCAGTGCTCAATGGCTATCATCTTTCACAACAGAAAACTGTTGCTATACATTTTTGAAATCAACAAAAATTGCATTTGACATGACTTTACATGTCAAACTTTACTATTCCAATTGCCAACATCAGATTCTTGGGATTAACCCTTGAGAAGTTAAACTTCCTTGAACATATTAAATTTGTATGTAATCCTTGCAAGCAATAAAAAAAAGCATCAGCCAAAATGGAAAAAAAAAAAAAAAAAAAAACCCTTCCCATTTCACCCATCCGGTCACTCCAAATGTTTGCCTAGTTCAGCCTTAAATTTATTTAAGCTAACAACTTCAACAACAGCAGTCGGAAGTCTGTTCAGGCAATCAACTACCCGCTGGCTAAAGGCAAACTTCTGCACATCTGTTCTAGACCTGTCTTTCCTCAATTTGAATCTATGCCCCCTCAGGATATTAATCTGAGCAAACGGAAGTATCCCATCAGCATTAGCATTAGTAGAGGCATATGATGCAAGAAAGCAAGCTTATGCAGCATCAGCAAAAAAAAAAAAAAAAACTTCCATTTCACCCCTCTGTTCGTTCGAAATACCTGTCCAGTTGAGCCTTAAATTTAGACTATCAACTTCTACAACAAGGGATGGAAGTCTGTTCCACCAAGCACTGAGCTTACTCAAAGGCCTTATACACCTTGATCAGATCATCTCACAGGTGCCTAGTCTCCAGATGCTGCAACTTGCAGAACTTAAGCCTTTCTTCGTAAGTGCACCCCTTTGTTCCTCTCACCAGTATTGTTACCCTTCTCTGTACTCGTTCTAGTAATTCTACATCCTTCCTAAAGTGAGGCCTGCAAACCTGTATACAGTAATCAAGGTATGGCCTGACCATTACCTTATACAAAGGGATAATCACCCCCTTGTCTCTGCTAGCAAAATTCCTATATATCATTGACAAAACTCCATTACCTGCTCTGACAGCCCATCTGCACTGCTCAGAGAACTTCATATCTGACTGCACAATTACCTCCAGGTCTTCTCTTCGGTTACTGCTACCCATATGGAATACTTTGCATTTGTCAATGTTAAACTTCAGTTGCACTTCTCAGCTCATCTGCCTAACTTTTCTATATCCTGTTTCAGTAGCATACTGTCTTTACTGTCATTAAACAACCCTGCCAACTTTTGCAGATAAAGGAACCACCTAGTGGTTCTTTTATCTGCAAATTCTTTATATATGAATAATCACTGCTGATAACCAGATCAAGAGTATTACCATCTCTGGTTGCCTCTCGAACATGCTGATACAGAAAACAATCATTCAGTAATTCCACAAAAGCCTTGCTAGTGTGTGACTGACCAATCCACAAGTTCGAGTCAATACATGGGAAGTTAATATCCCCCATTATAAGACAGTATGATTTACTTGCCCACTCTATTTCTTTGTACAATTGTTCATTGTACTCATTATAGTCATTAGGCCTATAACATACTCCTACTCTAATTTTTGCTTTCCCAGTGCTTATGTCACACCAAACTGACTCAACATTGCACTGACCATCTATATCAACTGGATGCACTTTCTTATACTTTATGTATTTCTTAATTAACAGCATAACCCATCCTCCCTTTCTACCCTGTCCGTCCTTTCTGTACACATTGTACTACCCAAATTCCAATTCTGCATTGCTTATATCTGTATGACACCATGTCTCTGATATCCCAACAATATCTGCCTTTGATGTCTTGATAAGCACTTCAAATTCATCAATTTTCTTTACTATACTTCTAGCATTAGCATTGTTATTATTATTAGAAATTTTTATCACTACATTAGAAAATATTTATATTGAAAATGCGGCCATACTTCGTGTGAGGCCCCCCATCCATGGCCAGTTTGGCCATAGCAGTAATATGGCCCTGACCCAGACTAATAATAAACTTTTCCAGTTGAAACAGGAACCAAAATTTTGGCACTCGAGCATCCAGACAACTAGAAGGGAAGAATTGGTACTTCCACAGGTAAGAATAGGACATACTCATCTGACCCACCTCCATCTACTCACAAGTGATGACCCTCCTCGTGTCCACACTGCTCCACACATCTAACAGTCAAACATTTTCTTATTGACTGTCCTCACTATCACTGGACAGAACATCAGTCCTGCTTTTTCTGACTAAACTACAAGAACCGATATCACTAGAGCATATTATTGGTGAGTAGGCAAATTTATCTATGATATATTCAGAGTCAATGATATATTCCAAAAAAATTGGAATATATCATTGACTCTGAATAAAATGAGATAGAAGTGGCTTCAATTCGGAATTGGCACACTATAGCCAGTGCAGCTTATGCGCAACTAAATACCCATAAAACATACACATTACATTATCTTGTGCATTGTTCATTATTGTCGTTGACTCTGAGTCAGACGGATGTTATTGCTTATCACTTCATTTGCGTACTTCTTTATATGTATATAATTATGGGTTCTAAAGAATTTAAAAGTGGAATCAAAAGAAAACACATTACTTTAATCATCATTAACAAGCTCAAAGTGATAGAACAACTTGAAAATGGTGTTCCTGGAAAAATATTGCTGAAAAATTTGGTATTGGCTGTGTCAGATATTAAAAAACAAATAGAATCTTTAAAGATATATCTGCGAAAAGATCTAAACCTCCCAAACACTTCCTAGTTCATTTCACAAATATATGTGGTCTCAATTCTAATCTCAAAGATGTCCATTTCCACTTGCAGTCTGCCAAACCCCATGTACTTTTTCTGACAGAATCTTGATTATCGGTTGATTCAACTACTGCTCATCTCAGTTGCCCAAATTATTTGCTGTATGATTCTCCTCAAAGGTGGTACTTGTGCATATGTCCGTTCCGATATTCCCTATCAGAGACTTGGTAATTTGGAATTTCCTCTTTTCGCTCTTCTCTGGCTTAAAATCTCTCTACCACATTGTGTCAAATTCATCTGTTGTCTCTACCGTTCTTCCAACCCCACTTGGCTTACAGTATTTGACTTTCTCCAGCCCAACATTCCTAACAGTGAGGTAATTTTCCTTGGAGTTTTTAATGTTCACAACTTCGGCTGGCTTCCGTTTTCTAGTCACACCGACCCGGTTGGTCGAGATGCTGAATCTTTTGCAATTACTAATGATCTTGTACAGATTGTTCATTTACCTACAAGAATACCAGACAATCCTAACCATACAGCCAACACGCTTGATCTTTTTCTCACAAACAACCCTTCTAAGTACACGGTCATCGTGAGTGGTCCTTTAGTCACCTCCGATCACAACTTGATTATCTCTTCTCCAATGGAACCTTTATCTCATGGCTATTCCCAACCTTGTATTGTTTTCGATATTGTTTGGCATTACAAGAATGCAAAATGGGATGACCTGCAAGATTTCTTTTTCTTCTTTTCCTTGGTCGGATTACTGTTTCAAAACTTCTGATGTCAATGTTTGCTCAGATCGTGTCAGTAAAATTATTCTTGTAGGAATGGAATCCTTTATTCCACACTACACTTTAAAATCTTATCCTTTATATAATACTAACCTTGGTTTTCCAATAAATGTCAGGTGGGAAGGAGCAGCAGTGCGTAGCACAAGCTTCTTGATTAGACCGGGGTTCGAGCCCGTCACCACCAAATACGGAGGATGCGGAAAGGTCATTCAGGGAATGACCACCGCATATCCCGGAGCAATATGGCCTTAGTTGCTAATGCTCCTAAAAACCAAATAACAATAACAACCAATAAATGTGCAAAGGCTGTTCAAGAGAAGAATGCTGCATGTCGAAATTGGCTTGTTTCCAAATCTGCAGTTTCATTTTCTGCCTACACCAAAGCTCGCAACAATTGTAAAGCAGTTATTAATCAGTTAAAACTAGATTTTGAACAGGCTAAGAGTAGAAAACTTGCTTCTTGCCCTAATGGTAGCCGAGCATTCTGGTCTCTTGCCAAACCTATTGGCTGCAACTTTTGCCCATCTCTGCTCCCACCTCTGTCAAAACCAGATGGTTATGTTGTCACTTCAGCCAAGGATAAAGCTGACCTTCTAGCATTCCATTTTTCTTCCAACTCATGAATTAATTAGCTTGGTAAAACACCTCCCACCATTCCTAACACACTCAATTCAGTGCTTCCTGTGGTCTTCCGTCGAAAGGATGTCAGAAGGATTTTGACGAATCTTGATGCTAAGAAAGCTCCAGGTCCTGATAATATTTCTCCACTTGTTCTTAAAACCTGTGCTCCTGAACTTACCCCTGTTCTTTGCCACCTTTTTTCACTTTTTTATTCCAAAGGTGTTTTTCCTTCTGCTTGGAAATTTGCTCTTATCCAGCCAGCTCCTAAAAAGGTAACAAATCTCTCCCATCCAATTATCATCCGATTGCAATTACTTCTACTCTTTCTAAAGTAATGGAGAAATCAATTAACCACCAATTAAACTACCTAAGAATTGGCGGGAAGTTTGATTGTTAATTAGACGGAAGTCTGATCAACGATCACCAGTATGGATTCAGTCAGTGTCAATCCACTGGTTACCCATTTATGGACAAATTCAATGGAAACGTTTGGTGAAACACAAGCAGTTGCTCTTGACATCTCAAAGGCTTTCAATCATGTTTGGCATAAAGGTCTTCTAAACAAGCTTCCACCTTATGGTTTGCCAACTGTAATTTGCAAAACTTAAGCCTTTCTTCGTAAGAGCAACCCTTCGTTCCGTTCACTAACCTTGTTGCCCTTCTCTGTACTCAGCAGCTCTACATCCTTCCAGTAGCTCTACATCCTTCTTGAAATGAGGCCTCCAGACCTGTATACAGTACTCAAGGTGCGGCCTGACCTGACGAAACTAAGTATTTTGCATCTACATTCACACATGAGGAAGTCTGTAGGGAAGTGGAAGCCAAAGGCTTATCAAACTCTATCAGGGAGCTGAATTATTTTGTAATAACTGAGAGGAAAGTGGAGGAGTAATTGTTGAAGTTAAACATAAGAAAGGCACCTGAGGTGATGGGATCTATCCAGTTATATTAAAGGAGGCAGCAAAGGATGTAAGGAAACCCTTAGCCATAATTATAAGAGCTTCCTTGTACTCAGGGGAGGTGCAAATGTGTCCCCAATTCACATAGGGGGTCAAAGAGTGACTTGAGTCACTCTTTTACCCCTTATGTGAATTGGGGACACTACGTGAATACAAATGTTTTAGTTTAACTTTGATTATACTAACAAAGAAGCACTTCCGGATCATCTAGACAAGGCTGCAGTTATAGTTCAGACAGCATGGGTTTGTTAAGGGGAAGGAGGGAATTTGATTGGATACGATAATATGGTCACAAAGGAACTGGATGCAAAAAATAATTTTGGTATCATATACTTGGATTTTAGGAAAGCTTTTGATACGGTTGCACATGGAAGACTACAGTACAAATTGGAGCAGTACGGCATTAAGGGCAAGTTGCTGCTATGGTTACGGGATGGTTGAGATGGTTAAGGGGTAAAGTGGGAGAAGACAGAGAGTGGTAATCAATGGACACTGCTCTTTGTGGACTAATGTCATTAGTGGAGTCCACCCGGGGTTCGGTGTTGGGCCCATTGTTGTTTTCGGTATTTATCAATTATATTGATGAAGGTATATTAGGGTTAATGTAGTTTGCAGACGATACGAAGGTTGGCAGTTTTGTTAATGACAGTAATGATAGTATGCTACTGCAACAGCATCTGGAAAAGTTGAGCAGATGGGCTGAGAGGTGGCAACTGAAGTTTAACAGTGACAAATGTAAAGTACTGCATATGGGTAGATGTAACCACAGAGTACAGTATCAATTGGGTGGTACTACACTCAGGGTAGTGGAGAATGAAAAGGATCTGGGGGTAATTGTGCAGTCAGATATGAAGTTTTCTGATCAGTGCAGACAGGCTGCAAGGGTAGCTTGTGTTGTCCTGTCAATGATATACAGGAATTTTGCTAGCAGGGATAAGGAGGCGATTATCCCCTTGTATAAGGCAATGGTCAAGTCACACCTTGAGTACTGCATACAGGTCTGGAGGCCTCATTTTAGGAAAGATGTAGGGTTGCTGGAATGAGTACAGAGAAGGGCTACAAGATTGGTGAATGGACAAAGGGTTGCTGTTACCAAGAAAGGCTTAAGTTCTGCAGATTGCAGCATCTGGAGACTAGGCACCAGCGAGGTGATCTGATTGAGGTGTATAAGGCCTTGAATGGTTTGAACAAGCTCAGTGTTGATGGGAATCTTCCTCTTGCTCAGATTACTCACCTGAGGGGACATAAATTCAAATTGAGGAAAGAATAGATGTATGGAAATTTGCCTTTAGCCAGCATGTAGTTGATAATTGGAACAAACTTCCATCTGTCGTAATGGAGGTCAACAACTTAAATAATTTCAAGGCAGAACTAGACAAACATTTGGAGTGAAGAGATGGATGAAATGGGAAAGTTTTTTTTTTTTTATTATTTGGCTGATGCTATATATGCTTTCTTGCATCATAAGCTTGCTTTTCTTGCATCATATGCCCTACTAATGTTAATGCTAAAGTGTTGAAATTTTCAGATTACCACTTTAAAGCACTTCTCACCTACAATGCCCCTGCACATCCAGATATTGAAAATATGTCCAGTAAGGGTGGTAAAATAAAGTGCTTGGCTTTACTGCCAAACACAACTGCCTTAATACAGCCTATGGACCCAGACATCATTATGGCCTGTAAGAGGCTGTATAAGCACGAGTTCCTTGATGAGGTGCCTCGATGATGTGTGGAAGACAGAATGGATGAGGATAATAACACGAGAGAAAGAAGAATGCTGGAAAATATCAAATCATACAATATCAAGTCTGCTGTCTTCATCTGGTCAATGCATGGGGGGGACACCAAAAAGGAAACTTGAGTGAATAGCTGGAAAAACTTGCAAAATACTGATGGAGATATCGACTTTAAGAGATCAGAGCCAGAAGATTTTACAGACTGTGTTGAGGGCAGCTGGAGAGACTGAAATAATGCAAGGAAATGCTGCAGATGTTATTAAGGATTCTGCTAGGAAGAGGAATCAGATAATGGACTAGATGAATTAAAAGAATCTACAATTAAGAAGAAACTTCTTAGCTCTGCAAAAGATTGCATTGATGCAGTAATGAATATGTGTGGACTCGTCAACAAATCAAAATTTGCATGTATACCTAAGAGCTGTGAGGTAAATCCTAATTAAAGAACAGCAGCAGCAGAGGTCTGTTCAGACAAAACTTGAGACAGTTTCTTCAAAAACATATACAACTTCTGAGTCTTCTATCGATGGATAAATGCATCAACCTCTTTATCACAGACGAAGATTTAAAGTCAGCATTAAAAAGCATGAGAAACGACTATATAGAGGTCCATATGACATTCCTGGCTTATTTTGGGAAATGACTGTCACTACCTTAACACTCCCTCATACTTTGGATCTTCAACTTGTCGCTCAGGTTAGGGAAGTATCCTAAGCACTTTAAGCAGGTCAGTATAGTTCCAATTTTCAAAAAGGTGATAAAAATTATGTAACCAATTACAGACCCATAGCCTTGCAAAATGGGCTGGCTAAACTCTTTGACACAGCAGTACACAAACATCTCTTCAAATTCTTCAGTTCTTTCATTGATCAGAATCAACATGGTTTCTGCAGTGGCAAGTCAGTAGTCACAAATTTGCTTCCTTTCTGGCAATACACCTCTGAAGTTCTTGATAACCATCTTCAAGTTGATGCAGTCTACACAGATATATCTAAGGCATTTCATAAAGTCCCTCACAAACAACTTCTCGAAAGCTATATGGTATTCATGACCCTTTGCTCTCATGGCTATGCAGCTATATTATGCATCGTTCCTTGAGCATTATCATCAATCAAGTGAACTCGGACCGTTTCATACCACTAAGTGGAGTACCTCAAGGCTCCCCTTAGATCCTCTACTTTTCATTGTTTCCGTAAATGATCTTCCTTCTTTCATCTGCACCTCCAATGTCCAAGTTGTTCTCTATGCAGATGATCTTAAGATCTACTCAGCAATGGAGATTACCGATTGTCAACAGCTTCAATGTGCTCTCAATAAATTCTCTCTGTGGCTATCTCTGACTGGTTGGTCTGCTAACCCCTCAAAGTGCAAAGTAATCTCTTTCTCATCCTGCAGATCGCCACAACTAATAAATACGGAGTACACTATTAACTCTGTGATCATCGAAAGGTGTGACCAAGGTGTGACCGACTTGGGGATTCTCTTCTCCAGCAGTGCTAAATTCAGTGCCCATGTCCTTAAAATCACCAGCAAAGCATTAAAATGCTGGGATTCATCAAATGCAACACTACAGGTTCAAAAACTACAGATATGCAGTTATAAAACTATTGTTCTGCCAATCCTTGAATTCAGTTCATGCATCTGGAATCTTCACACAAAGACTTTAATTAACAAAATTGAAGCAGTCCAAAAAAATTTTTTTGTCCATTACTTTACATTCTGTAATCCTCTATTTTATCACTCAGTGTATTATGAATCGCTGTGTGATTACTTTCATCTCAGGCCTCTGTGCACCACTAGAAGAGTCATTCCTGACATCAGCCTCGTAGCCAAAGTACTCACTGGAACTTATGAAGCATCTGATATCATTAGAAAAATCAACTTCAGTGTTTCTTGTAGATAAGTCAGGAATCTTATGCTGTTTCGCCTTGATGCTGCGACCACAGACTTTATGAAGTTTAGTCCACTAAACAGAATCAACAAATCAGCAAACGTCTCTCTCTCTCTCTCTCTCTCTCGTTGACTTTTTTGACAACTCCCAATCACTGAGGAACTCCATCCACAAGTTTGCCTCCTCTCTTAAATTGCAAAGTGACTAGCTCTCATCTAATTATTGTAGTTTATTATTAGTTTTATTTTTCTATTCTCTAACTAATTAATTATTATTTGTTTTACAGGTAATTTAATGTAATGCATATCTCTTTTGTACATATGATATACATCAGTGACTGATGAAAAAAAGCCGTGAATTAGGGTTGAATTTGAAAGTGTCTGCAATTCTGCCCAGACACGATAGGAGGGAGTATATGATGAGAGCCCTGTCGATCAATTCGGCCCTCGAAAGGTTGTGCAGGGCTCAAGGGGTAGAATTTTTTTCAGCCAGGTCTGTACTTGTTAACAGGAGAGACTGCTTCTACAGGGATGGGATACACTTAAATAGAAAGGGTGCAAGAATGTTTGCTGAAAATAAGATGCAGGATATTTCAGAGACTGCTGGGAATCATGTAAACACATGGGTACAAGTAAACACATGGGTTGTGTTAGGGTGGCTAAGAGGAAGAGCAGGTGCATGTATACTTGCGTGTACACCAATGCTAGGAGTTTAGTAAATAAATTTGATGAATTTCAGGTATTGCTCAAAACATCAAAGGCAGATATTGTTGGGATTTCAGAGACGTGGTGTCACACAGATATAAGGAATGCAGAACTGCAATTTGGAGAGTACAATGTCTACAGAAAGGATAGACAGGATAGGAAGGGAGGAGGGGTTATGCTATTAGTTAAGAAACACATAAAATCCAAGGAAGTGAAGCCAGTCGACATCGCTGGACAGTGCAGTGTAGAGTCAGTTTGGTGTTACATAAGCATTGGGAGATCAAAATTGAGAGTAGGAGTGTGCTGTAGGCCTAATGACTCTAATGAGTATAATAAGAAACTTTACAGAGAAATAGAGTGGGCCAGTAAATCAGAGAGTCTTATAATGGGGAATTTAATTTCCCAGATATTGACTGGAATTTGGGGGCTGGTCACTCACACACTAGCAAGGCTTTTGTGGATTTATTGGATTATTGCTTTCTACATCAGCATGTTAGGGAGGCAAATAGGGGGAGTAATACTCTTGATTTGATTATCAGTAGTGATTCTTCATGCATCAGGAATCTGCAGATAAATGAACCACTAGGTGGCAGTGATCACAGCGTGCTGAAGTGGGATTTACTCAAAAAGGTAACTACCATTAGGGGTAAAGGGAAGGGGTATTGCTTTCGTAAAGGCGACTACGATGGACTGAGACAGTATTTAAATTCTATACAGTGGGATCAACTGATGATGTTACCAACAGCAAATTCAAAATGGGAAGCATTCAAAGAACTTATCTTGGAAGCTTCTAGGCTTTACATACCAACTAAGAAATATTGTTCAAGGTTTAGGCCTAAACGGATGTCAGATGAACTAATGAGGCATATGGCAGAAAAGAAAAATGCATGGGATACATACAAATTAACACGTGACACAGAAGCCTATGATAGATACAAGTTGATCTGTAACCAAGTTACAAAGGAAGTTAGGCAGGTGAAGGCAGATTATGAGAAATCCTTGGCAAGGGATGCGAAGAGAAACAGCAAAGAGTTCTTTACTTATGTAAACTCTAGAAGGAAGGGGATGAATCAGATTGGTCCACTTGATATCGATGGGTCAACTGTTGATGATCCTGCTCAGGTAGTTAACAAACTAAATGAATATTCTGCATCGACATTCACACATGAGGAGTTATTCAGCGAGGGGAATGCCAGAGGTGTATTCAACTCTGGCAGTAAGTTAGAGAATCTTGTAATAACTGAGAGTAAAGTGGAGGAGAAATTGTTGAAGATAAACACAAGAAAGGCACCTGGGGTGGATGGGATCTATCCAGTTATATTAAAGGAGGCAGCAAAGGAAGTAAGCAAACCCTTAGCCATAATTATGAGAGCTTCCTTGGACTCAGGGGAGGTACCCATGGACTGGAGATGTGCAAATGTGACCCCAATTCACAAAGGAGGATCAAAGGCTGACACAAGTAATTATAGACCTGTGAGTTTAACTTCCGTTCCAGGAAAATTAATGGAGGCACTGGTTAAAGAAGCACTGCAGGATCATCTAGACAAGACTTCAGTTATAGCTCGGACACAGCATGGTTTTGTTAAGGGGAAGTCTTGCCTGACCAATTTGATTGGATACTATGTTGCAGTCACAAAAGAACTGGATGCAGGGAATAACTTTGATATTATATACTTGGATCTTAGAAAGGCTTTTGATACCGTTGCACATGGAAGACTGCTGCACAAATTGGAGCAGTGTGGCATTGGAGGCAAATTGCTGCTATGGATAAAGGGGTGGTTGAGGGGGAGAAGACGGAGTGGTAATCAATGGACACTGCTCATCGTGGACTAATGTTATTAGTGGAGTCCCTCAGGGTTCAGTATTGGAGTCCCTCAGGGCCCAATACTGAACCCTGAGGGACTCCACGCTAATTACAGTGTCTGGAGACTAGGCACCAGCAAGGTGATCTGATAGAGGTGTACAAAGCCTTGAATGGTTTGAGCATGCTCAATGCTGATGGGATTCTTCCTCTTGCTCAGAATAAACACCTGAGAGGGCATAAATTCAAATTGAGGAAAGACAGATGTAGGATAGATGTGCGGAAATTTGCCTTTATTGTTTTCTGTATTTATAAATGATATTGATGATGGTATATCAAGCTTAATGTCCAAGTTTGCAGATGATACGAAGGTTGGCAGGGCTGCCAAGGACACTACTGACACTATGCTGCTGCAACAGGATCTGGAAAGGTTGAGCAGATGGGCTGAGAGGTGGCAAATGAAGTTTAACATTGACAAATGTAAAGTACTACATATGGGAAACAGCAACCCCAGAGCAACGTATTAACTCTGTGGTACTACACTGGCAGTGGTAGAGAATGAAAGGGACCTGGGGGTGGTTGTGCAGGCAGATATGAAGTTTTCTGAGCAGTGCAGATGGGCTGCAAGAGTAGCTCATGGTGTATTGTCAATGATATATAGGAATTTTTCTAGCAGGGATAAGGAGGTGATTATTCCCTTGTATAAGGCAATGGTCAGACCGCACCTAGAGTACTGTATACAAGTCTGGAGGCCTCATTTCAAGAAGGATGTAGAGCTGCTAGAACGAGTACAGAGAAGGGCAACAAGACTAGTGAATGGAACAAAGGGGTGCTCTTACGAAGAAAGGCTTAAGTTTTGCGAATTACAGTTGTTGTTGTTTGGTTTTTAGGAGCATTAGCAACTAAGGCCATATTGCTCCAGGATATGCGGTGGTCATTCCTTAACCTTTCCGCATCCTCCGTATTTGGTGGTGACGGGCTCGAACCCCGGTCTAATCAAGAAGCGTGTGCTACGCACTGCTGCTCCTTCCCACCTGGCTACAGAGGCGCCACGCTAATTACAGTGTCTGGAGACTAGGCACCAGCAAGGTGATCTGATAGAGGTGTACAAAGCCTTGAATGGTTTGAGCATGCTCAATGCTGATGGGATTCTTCCTCTTGCTCAGAATAAACACCTGAGAGGGCATAAATTCAAATTGAGGAAAGACAGATGTAGGATAGATGTGCGGAAATTTGCCTTTAGCCAGTGGGTGGTTGGTAGATGGAACAGACTTCCATCCCTTGTCGTGGAAGTTGATAGCCTAAATAAGTTGGACAGGTATTTCGAACGAACAGAGGAGTGAAGTGGAAGTGGTTATTTTTTATTTATTTATTTTACTTTTATTTTTTTTGGCTGATGCTGCATAAGCTTGCTTTCTTGCATCAAATGCCTCTGCTAATGCTAATATTAATGTTTAAACCTGTATCAATGTTTGTCTTCCTTTTGGATTTCATATTATTGTTATCAACCCTGTTCATTGTTCTGATCTCAGATACACTGTTAATGGTTACCTGTTGTGTATCTTGTTATTAATAAAAATAAAATATAAAAAATAAAAAAATTAGCATTAGTACTGGCATATGATGCAAACTTACACAGCATCAGCCAAAAATATAAAAAATAAGCACTTCCCATTTTACCTATCCATTCCCTCTAAAAATTTCTCTAGAATAAGCACTTCCCATTTTACCTATCCATTCCCCCTAAAAATTTCTCTAGTTCTTCCTTTAATTTATTTAAGCTGTCAACTTCCGCAACGAGAAATGGAAGTTTCTTCCAACAATCAACTACTCACTGGCTAAAGGCAAATTTCTGCACATCTGTTCTGCAACTGTCTTTCCTCAATTTGAATTTATGCCCCCTCAAGTGCATAATCTGAGCAAGAGGAAGAATCCCATCAAGATTGAGCATGTTCAAATCAATCAAGGCCTTATATGCCATAATCAGATCACCTTGCAGGTGATCTGATTATGGCATATAATCAGTCTCCAGACAATGCAATTTGCAGAACTTAAGCCTTTCTTGGTAAGAGAAACTCTTTGTTGCATTCACCAATCTCATTGCCCTCCTCTGTACTTATTGCAGTAGTTCTACATCCTTCTTAAAATGAGGTCTCCAGACCTGTATGCAGTACTCAAGGTGTGTCCTGATCGTTGCCTTACACGAGGGGATAATCACCTCCTTATCCCTGCTAGAAAAATTCCTGTATATCACTAAGACCTCATGAGCTACTCTTAAAAGAGTAGCTCAGGAATACTTAAAAACGTTTAAGTATTCCTTTCTATTTCAAATATAAAATGTGACTAGGATAGTAAATCAGGTACATAAATATCAAAATATTTATTTAATGAAATTACTTCCAAAAATATCTAACCTCCGATTCCGTTTTCATTTCAAATTATGGTAACCGATGCTTCAAATAAGAATAATTTTATTACTGTTTTCATGAATTCTTAAGCAAAGAAATTCAGCAATAATATAGAAAGAGAGTAAATGAGAGCCTGTTCAAAAGAAACTTCTAATACCTAAAATGAGAAATAATATTTATAAATGCACATGAAATATGATACATAAATATGATACAGTTATTTAATAATTGGCCTATAATGGAATGAAATGCTGTTTAAACCAAGTTTACTTGAAATTCTAAAAAAAATCATATTCTAGCAATTACCATCATGAGAAAAAAAAACCCAGCAATCTCATAAAAGCCACTTTATTAGAGGTAAAAAAAAGTACCTACCTCTCATCTCAATTCGCCATTATTTTCCATATCTGCGGTAACAAAAAAGGCTTCAGTAAATTTAGTCTACTATATTGAAATATTTCTCAACTGTTAAGTGGCCTGTATCAATTTTTCAATTTAATCTAGCTTTTACTATTATTATTATTAATTTTTTTTTTTATTGGTCATATGGTACAAGGAAGCCTGAGGTTTATGATGCACTAGTCAAATAAAATTCCCAAGTTACCCTGAAAGAGAGAGAGAGAGAGAGAGAGAGAGAGAGAGAGAGAAATCATCAAGAAAGAGAAGAATGATGATATCCAGCTCAGGACCCTGGGTGTGCCAAGCCCATACTCACCAGATGTCAGATTAAATTGAAAAACTCCTGCTGACTGGTGTTAGCAGGCAAAAACACTAAAGTGCTGAAGGGAGTTTTATTTTAAAATCAATTAAAAATACATGGTTTTGATATCAAAAAATGGATTTTTCATTGTGTCCATAATAGGATGAAAATAAAAATAGCATCAAAAAGCTAACAACAGATTAAATCAGTAGCATACATAAATGCTACTGATTTAATATGATGGTAGCTGCATATAATTCACTGGAAGTGTATTCTAATGATGAACCATCCATTGGCTGAAAACAAACTTCTGCATATCTATCCTGCAACCATCCTTCCTCAATTTGAATTTATATCCCTTGTTTTTAGCCTCAGCAAGAGGAAGAATGTCATCAACACTGAGCTTACTCAATCCATTCAAAGCCTTTAAACACCTCAATCAGATCTTCTCACAGGTGCCTAATCTCCAGACACTACAATTTGCAGAACCGAAGCCTTCCTTGGTAAGAGCACCCTTTTTTTCCCCTTCACTAAAATCATCCTTGTTGGCACTTGATCCAGCAGATCTACATCCTTCCTAAAATGAGGCATCCAGACCTGCATACAATATTCTATATGTGGATGAATAAAGGAAGGGGTGAACTGGTTGGTCCACTTGATATTAATGGTTTGACTGTTGATGATCCTGCTCTGACAGCTGACAAACTGAACAGGTATTTTGCATCTACATTCACACATGAGCAATTTTGTTAAGGTTCAGGTATTAAGGTTAAGGATCAGCACCAAGCAGTGATCCTTCAGAATGACATGGATAGGCTTTGCAGATGGTCAGCAAAGCAGCAGCTATGTTTTTACGCAGTAAAATGCAAGGGCTTGCATTTAGAAGTATAGCAATCCCAAAATAACTTATTTCCTTGGTGGAATTGAGGTAAAAACAGTAGAGGAAGAAAGATTTTGGAGTTAGGATACAGTCACACATAAAGTTCTCTAAGCAATGTAGAGAGGTGGCAAGGAAGGTCCAAGGTATCATATTGACAATTTATCGAACATTTTCTTCTATTCTATTTTGTAAGGCAATTGTAACACCACACTTGTAATACTGTGTTGAAGTATGGAGACCACATCTAAAATAAGGGGGTAAGCGTCTTCATAGGGTCCAGAAAAGGACAACACTCTTGGTGAGATCTGCAAAAGCATACCAGTATAAGGAAAGACTGAATACACAGGCTAAAGAGTTGGGAAACTAGGCTCTTTAGAGGAAACTTCATTGAGGTCTATAAGGCTTTGAGATGGAACAATAAAATGAACTAAGTCAAAATTTTCATTGTTGTGATTCTGGAACTAGGAGGCATAAATTCAAATTACAGAGAGAGAGACTGGATGGCAGGAAGTTTTCTTTTAGCTAGCAAATTGAATTCCAGGTAGTTGGGCAAACAGCTTGGTGATATTCAAACTTTATGTGAATATATATATATATATATATATATATATATATATTTTTTTTTTTTTTTATATAGTGCCAGAAAGCCACAGCAAAAAAACTGTTACTTTCTGGCACTATACAGCTAATAATAATAATATATAGCAAAGATATATATATATATAATTTATTTTGTGCATTTACAGAGAAATCTGGGACCAAACAAGATAAGAATAAAATTATAAACAGAACCAGCATGTAAGCAAAATACTTATTAACCCCACACCAGGGCTAGAATTAGCACTGAGACAAGTGGTTCAGATTCTGTGATTTTATTATATTATCTTATGTAATTACCTAAATCTAACATGGGCAATATCAGATTTAGGTAGTTCTCTGGCCATAGTGCAAATATTTTTGGAGGCCTTAAAAGTAAGTTGCATGTTCCCTTCCTCAACAGTAATTGCATTGTTCCAGGCCCCACTGTTTTGGGCTCCCCAAGCCTTTAAACTGTACATCAGTAACCATGATAATCTTGCCTTCTGAAGGATCACCATGTATAAGCAACAAGTATATGCTACTATCATTATGCCATTTTCTAATTAGAAAATTGCCTCAAATTAGTGTTTTGAAGCATCATTATTTAAATTTTTTTTCCAGATCCTCCCCACAGGTGGTATGCATGATTATTTTGCTTAGAACCTGTAAATTCATAAATCTGCATATAAACCACACCTGGTTCCCTTGCAATTAACATAGTGGTTACCTTTGACACTGATTTTGTTGATTAAGTAAAAGATACGAGTTTTTCTTCCAAAAATTCGTTTTTCATATAACGAAATCGGAAAGCAAATAGAGAATACTTTGCCATGCCATTTACAAGCATAATAAACTGATGTCGCACGGCCTAGGCGCAAATTCCAAAAAATCAATATACTTATTTTCCTAACTTTATATTTATGGTGAATCTGTGCACCTTGCATTAGACGTTGCATTTAGAGTTGTCCTTTTCAAAAATCTCTGATCGAAAGATATGACGGATGGAGTAGCGAAGTCCCATATTAGTAGTCTGGTTTAAAAGAGGTCACAATACTTCTTGGATTACTAAGAGAAAATAATAATAATAAAAGAACTCAGAATCTCATTTCACTCGATTTACATGGCGTATGACTCTACATTTATTTTATTTTTAAAGACTACCCTACTACACACAGTTAAATTAAACTTTCATCGTTATAATAAATACGTTAACGTAATTAATACTTATAATAAATTACAAGCATCTTTCAAATTTAAGAAAATCATAAGACCAAACATGCAAAATAACTTTTAAATAATAACCATAAAGTATGTATGTCCAAAAAGGAAGTAGCAGACGACACTCGACTCTCAGAATTTCATGACGTTCCTTCCGTTCTGCAATTTCCTTTTCCAGTTATTAAAAACTTGCACCACTCACTAGATGGTGCAGTAAAGGAGGATAAGAAGTATTTTTTTTTTTCTTTGCTTGTTTAACAATTTTAAACTAAGCAAACAAAGGACATTCATGATCAATTTAGACACAGTATGCTGATGAGTCATCAATATATTGTTTCTGTAAATTAAAGCTGTTCTAGGTCGGTGAGCTGTATTTACTTATTTGTAGGATGAAGAACCCGATTAATCAGGAATTAAAAACAATACAACTTTGTCTGGAACGGCTCCTGGGATTTCTCCATCTCCGCGAATGTTCTGTGTATCGGTGACAGTACCCTGTCATCGGTGACAATAGCCTGTCACCGATAATCATAAGAACATTCGCGGAGAGGTGACAGTACCCCGTCAAAGATAGAGATTTAGAAGTGTGTGGGTCATGTGTAGTGTTACATGTTGTGCCCATTGTTTATCTGGCTTATTGGTCACCAAGCCCCTAATGGGACCCGACGCTGCCCATACTTCGCCATGGAGACGACGGGTGTTACCAATGAGTCAATAGTACTCTGGCAGGTCCTGCCACTTACTTACCTGGGATTTTATTGGCTGGGACCTAAAATAAAATTGGAACGAACGCAGTTTATTTTAGTTCAGTTAATTAAAGCGCTAATATTGTGTTTGACGCTGAAGGCCTGTTTCTGAAGTGCCTAAAAGGTAGGGCGAAATTTTTTTGATGTATTTTGAATTTGGACGTGTAGGGCTGTGCAAGAGAAACTGCTCGGGGGTGAAATAGGAAGACGAGGGTCGATAGGGTAGGTGACCCCTACTATTCAGTGGGGCATGCCCATGTCCCACCGGAGTGAAGGAATGGTGTGGCAGGGGAGAGAGAGAGGAGGCAGCAAGCCGTCACCTCTCCCCTCCTGCAGGTGTGGGAAAAAAAGGGTTGCACGGCACAAGAGAGAGCAGAGCCTTGAGCCAATATGGCTCCGTCAAGGTGACGACTGGGAGTTTCTATACTCGGCCAAAGTATAGGACAAAAATCCACAAAATTTTCTCTTCCCAGATTAGGGTGACAAGACTCCCCGTTTTTAACAAGATTTTCCCCTTTTTCAGCCATTGTTCCCAGAAAATGTAAATGGGCCGTCAAATGATCCGTTTTTTTTTTAAAAAAAAAGGGTCCCATTTTTCTTTTCTTTCTTCCGCACACGAGGTCGACTTTTGTGTGAAGCATGGCCAACGCAATACACACGTGCGAATGAATTCTATTATTTTGTTTTGTGTTTTTCAAATTACTGATGTGTTGGTGGTGATACAAACTCAGTAACATAATTTGAAGGGTGTAGTAATTAATCATAAATTCAATTTGTTGCCAATAGGTCGTGAGATGCCCAAGCTAGTGTAATTTCACGGACAGGTTGCAATAAAAGTTCCCTTTCCTAACTGGAAGTCATAATGTAATAGTAATAGTAACTGTGGCATGTGATGCAAGAAAGCAAGCGTATGAGCTTATGTAGCATGGGCCAAAAAAAAAAAAAAAAAAAAATTCACACAACCATTCCCTCCAAATATATGTCCAGTTCTTCCTTAAATTTATTGAACCTATCAACTTAGCCCCTGGCCTCCTGGCTGTGGCGGGCACATTATTGTATCTGTATCTTTACTATACAATAAAGATTTTCCACAACAATAGATAAAAGTTTGTTCCAGCAATTAACTACCCGCTGGCTAAAGACAAATTTCTGCCAATCTATGTTAACGGAAAAATTTCATGTGCTGTTTGTATAGCTGAATTTTCTATTAAACATGGTGGTCGTTCAGATATTACACAGCACCTGCTAAAAAGAAGCAGGTGCAGCAAAAAGTGAAAAACGTAAACTAAGCTCCTTAGTGACAAAACAACAAGATGTAAATGGTGAACGGAAACAAATCATTGCACAAGAAGGATTGCTAGCTTTCCATAGTATCAAGCATAACCATTCGTTTATATCATTGGATTGCACATCTATCATCATACGAAACTTATTTTCAAAAAGAATTTTGTACATGATGCACATGTACAAGAACAAAAGGTAAAAGTATCATTCTGAATGTACTGGCTCCTTTTGCATTTCGTGAAGTGTTAAGTGAGGTGAGGCAAAATATGTGTCTGTTATGGTAGATTCATCAAATCACTCAAGTCTGAAGTTCGTCCCAGTTTTAGTGAGGTATTTTATAACTACAAAAGGAATACAAATGAAATTGTTGAAATTTCAATATCTCGTAGGAGAAACATCTGAGATATTACTGGATCACATTCTGTCCATATTGGAGAAATATAAATTAACCAACAAGATAATAGCATATTGTGTTGACAACTGCAACACCAACTTACTATTCTTATTGCTCTGATATTATTTCTCCCTGATTTGGGGATCCACCTTGTACGGGAATTGCTACCAAGTACACAGGGAGGTCGTTGTTATGCCTGTTATTACTGTTGGTCGAGGAACTCTCCGACTATCCTACAGGAGTTCAAGATTGCGACTTTCTGGAGTCCCTTGTAGGTGTTCGCTGGGAGAACTATTGCTGCTAGGCTGTTATGTAGGGTCTTTGGCACTCTACCTGTGGTTGACACGTGATCGGGATGGTCGTTCTTTGTTGCATATGCCACATCTCTTTGATCTCCTGTCTAGGTTCGTGTACTTCCTGATCTTTTCCGAATGGGTTTTCTGCAGATTGCCAGTGTTGGGTACCGCTATGTCAATCAGATGCGTAGACTTTTCCTTCTCGTCCATGAGGGTTATGACCGGTCTGTTGTGCGGAATTATCCTATCAGTTATTATGGCGTGGTCCCAGGACAGCTTGTGGGATTCGTACCTGGGGTTCGTACTTGTAGTACGAACTGGGGTTCGTACTTGTAGTACCGTACACTTTCTTCGATCAACCGATATTTCTTTACTAGCTTCTGATGTATTATCCTGGCTACCTGGTCGTGTCTATCAGTGCACTCAGTCTGGGTGATCACCTTGCATCCCGCGGTGATGTGTTGAATCGTTTCTGAGGCCTGGTGGCATCGTTGACATGTGTCATCGAACACTCCGGGCTCCTTGGCGATGTATTTTCTATAGTTCCTGGTGTGATTACCTGGTCTACGATGACGAGCATGAATCCTTCAGTCTCGGGGAAGAGTGTCCCTCTCGTGAGCCATGCAGTGGAAACAATTTTATCTATGTGATCTTGATGGAGATCATTGTAGTGTCTGCCATGGAGTGTTTTCTATGCCCATTTTTTAGCTTCGTTTGTGCCCCCCTGGTTGGGAGGGGACTCCTCACTTAGGTTGCAGGGGTATATAGCATGTCTATCTTCCTAGTGGCCAGATGGAGTGCTTCTGTGTGTTTCTGGAAGTAATCCTTCAGGTTAACTATTGCTGTCTTCTGTTGCACAATGAGGTCTATCAGGCCCCTTCTCTCTGGACAATTGTCAGTCTCTCCACGGCAATTTCGGGTGGTGTTGGCGGCTCATGGTCATCATTGTTCTTATCTTTCTCATGATATCCTCCAGCTCGGTGTTAGTCCAATCAATGACCCTGAAGGAGTATGTTAGCACTGGGATTGCATAGGTGTTTATGGCTTTAACTGTGTTCCCTCCGTTCAGCTTTGGCAGGCTTCTGAGTCTCTGATGGTATTTTTCGGTCAGGCAGGCCTTACCGAAAAATTTCTTTGTGCTGTAACTGCTGAGCTTTCATCATCCCCAAGTATTTGTAGGCCTCTCCCTCTGCCATGGCTTCGAACTCTACCCGTCTACAGCTGGCAGTTTCGGTCTACTAATTTTCCCTGGTGTAATCTGTGGGTCTTGCATTTTTCTAGACCAAATTCCATCCTAATATCATTGCTGAATTCTTCGGCGATCTCGAGTAGTTGTTGGAGGTGCTTCTCGGTTCCCGCGATATAACCTCAAAGAAACCTTCTCGGTTTCTTTGAGGTTATATCGATACTTGCTATTGTTGAGCATGGTGGATAGTGAATTGAGTGCTAGACAGAACCACAATGGGCTCAGGACATGTTCCTGAAAGATTCTGCTCCTCATGGGGATTGCCCTGGTTGTGATGTTTTCGACCTTAATGGTGGACTCCATTTCACCATCATTTCTCCTAGGAAGTTTGTCACTATCGGATTGATTTTGTAGATGTTCAGCGCCTCTATTAGCCAGCTCTGGAGCACGGAATCGAAGACTTTACAGTAATCGACGTAGGCTGTGTGCATGTTGCGGCGCTTCTTTTAGGCTTGCTCCATAACCGCGGCATCTATGGTTCTATAGTTAATTAGTATTAGTATTAGTATTAGTAACGGCCGTATGGTGCAAGAAAGCCTACGGCTTATGCTGCACCAGCCAAAAAAAAAAAAAAAAAATCCGAACAAAACAATGATAAAAACAAAAATTAAATAAATAAATAATAATAATTAATAAATAAATAAAAATAATAAAATGAAATTAAAAATTAAATAAAAAGGAAATTAATCCTATCATCCTATGCGCTTCCCTTACCCGAAAGTACTATCCAGATGACCTTTGAATTTCCCCAAACTGTCGACCTCTACCACCCATGAAGGCAACTTGTTCCAGTAATTTATAACTCGCTGGCTAAAATAAAACTTCCTGCAGTCCAATCTAAACATTTCCCCGCGTAACTTGAATTTATGTCCCCTAGTTCTAGCATCATTTATAATCTTGAAAATTTTGTCCTCATTCATTTTACTGATGCCTCTCAGAGCCTTAAACACCTCAATCAAATCTCCTCTAAGGTGTCTAGTTTCCAAACTCTGCAACCCACATATTCGAAGTCTTTCTTCATAAGGACGCCCTTTTGCCGATCTCACCAGGCGAGTTACCCTTCTTTGCACCCTTTCAAGAAGCTCGATGTCTTTCTTTAGGTGCGGTCTCCATACTTGAACACAGTATTCCAAGTGTGGTCTAACATAGGCCTTATATAATGGGATTATCACGTCCCTATCTCTACTTGCAAAAGTTCGATAGATCATCGATAGGACACCATGGGCCTTCCTTGCAACCTGTTTACAATGCTCAGAGAATTTCATGTCTGACCGTATCGTAACACCCAAGTCCCTTTCCTCCAGTACTGGGTTTAGCTGAACTCCACCAAGTGAATAAGTTATTTTGGGATTACTGTTTCCCAGGTGTAATACCTTACACTTTGTTGGATTAAAGCACAGCTGCCATTTTTCTGACCATTCTTGAAGTCTATCTAGGTCTCTCTGAAGAAGCTCAGCTTGACAGTGATCATTAACTACTCTACCAATTTTAACATCATCTGCAAATTTAGACATCACGCCCTCTATCCCTTCATCAATGTCGTTTATGAAAATTAAAAACAACAGCGGTCCTAATACTGATCCTTGGGGAACCCCACTTCTTACATCAACCCAATCTGAGGAATAGCCATTTATCACAACCCTCTGCCTCCTGCCCTGAAGCCATCCTTCTATCCATCTAAGGATTTTCCCAGTGATTCCAACCTGTTCCAGCTTATAAAGCAACCGCTCATGTGGGACTGAGTCAAAAGCTTTGCTGAAATCTAAATAAACAATGTCGAAATTATTCCATAAATCCAACTCGTGAGTGACCCTTTCGAAATAGCGAACCAGATTTGTTAAACATGATTTTCCCTTTACAAAACCATGCTGAGTATCCTTGAGAATTTCAATTCTATCCAAATGATCCTGAATTCCACCCTTGATCAATGCCTCCATGATTTTCCCTACTACTGAAGTCAGACTGACAGGTCGATAATTTCCAACTTCACTTTTAGAGCCACCCTTATGTATGGGAGATACATTTGCACTTTTCCAATCCAAGGGAATCTCCCCAGAGTCTAGTGATGCTCGCATAACCAGCCTCAGTGGTTCAATGCACTCGCTTGCCGCCTCTCTCAAGATTATAGGGTATATTCCATCAACTCCAGGAGCCTTACTAGTCTGTAGGCTCGAAAGTTTTTTCATTAAATAATCTTGCGAAATTTCAATATCATTAATTACATATTTTTTAACTTCGCTCCCACAATTTCCCATTGCCACAAAAGGCTTTTCATTTGTAAATATCGATGCAAAATAACTGTTGAGTTCATCTGCAACGGCAGCTGGTGTATTTATTACTATCCCCTTTCCCTTACGTAAAGGTCCGATCTGGTTTGTCCTGCTCTTCTTGGCATTTATATATGTGAAGAACTCTTTATCCCCCCTCTTTGCTCTGTTTGCTAGTGATTTCTCATAAACTGCCTTTGCCTGTCGAACCTTTTCTGTGGCTCTATTACACACCACCTTGTAGCTGTTATAGGCTTCAGTACTTTTTATTGCTCTGTAACGTTTCCATGCCACCTTTTTCTGCTCAAGTAATGTGGCAACTTCACTATTCATCCAACTTGGAACCCTTCTCGTGGAGTATTTTTTTAATGGTATATACGCATTCAAGGCATCTGTGATTAATGTTTTAAAAGCGTACCACAGTTCAATTGTATTCATTCCCTGCGCGATATCTACCTAGTTAATAGAGGCCATGTAGTACCTTAAGGCATCGTAATTTCCTTTTCTGAAATTAAAACCCATTCCTTTGCCTTTTACTTCTGCTACCTCTCTCGTCATCATCCACCGCAGAACTCCGTGATCACTTCCTGCTACTGGTTCCTCTACTGTCAGCCCTGTTATGTCATCTGATTCATGTGTGATGATGAGGTCTAGGATATTCTTTTCTCTAGTACTTTCCCTGACATGTTGATACAAATAACAGTCATCTAGTTGATTTAAAAATTTTGTTCCCCCTGTCGCTCCTTTCATCCTTTGCTCAGCCGCTTGTACCCTTTCTGCTGTTCAGTCATTATGTTCTGGCCCTCCAAGTGGTCTGATATCTTCCTGGTTATGCAGCTGGTAAGATCTTGTACAATGTTGGAAAGCAGGAGATTGGACTATATTTCACCGGGGTTCTTGTATCTTCGTCTTTAGGCTTCAGATATGTGATTTCTTGAGTGAGAAACTTTGCGATTGTCTCCTGGTGCCTCATCATTCGGGTGAATTGCTTTGCCAGATGCTTGTGTGAGCAAGTGTGCCTCTTGTGCCAGTAGTTGTGGACGTTATCTGTTCTTGGAGGTCGCCAGTTGTGAGAGTTCTTGATCGTCTGTTTTACTACTTCTTCCCGAATCTCCTACCCTCTCATTTCTTATACGTCCTTGGTTTTCTTGCGTTTTAATTCTATCCAGGTGGCTTGGCTGTTATGTATTACTTCCCTGCTCCATATCGTTCCCCAGAACTCACCAATCATTTTTTTTCGGGTGGTCCGTTCCCTTATTTCCCATCTTCTGTGAGATTCCTGTAGAAACCTCTTTGGTCCTCATTTAAGATTCGGTTGTTTATTTTCCTCTGGGCGGTCTCTTTTTATCGGCGTAGTCTCTTGTTGAGTGTAAGGAGGTTCTGCTTCAATGTGTCCAAGTACTCTCCTATTCTCTGATTTTTTGTCTCATATTTGCTGTGCACGCTGTCCCTGTTTAGGATGCTCTTCACTTTTCCAATTAATTTTTACTCCTATTGCCCCGTTGGTATTGGGTCAATTGGCCTATCTGGACTCTTAATACTTCTATCTTCTGCTGAAGTCTTCTTTCCCAAGCTGGTAGTTCTTTCTGTTTTCGTTTCTTCTGCTGCTGGTATCTCGCATCTCTTCCATTAATCCTCGTGGCTGCTAACGCAGCACAATACACAGCTGTGTGGATGGCCTCCAGTGTTGCAACATAGATGTCGAGGTAATGCAGTATTATGTGCTGATTGAGGTGGTCTGTGACTCTCCCCAATGTTCTATTCGGCCTGCCTCTGCTTTGGTATCACCTCAGTCTTTGTGGGCTCCATTCCTTCGAATTCTGTTAGGGCCTTCTTACACTCGTCCTCTATTCTGGATATCATGACCTCGTCTCTTTCCACTTCAGCTGCTGTGGGTTGTATTTCTTCTTGCTTTTCCTCCTCTGATTCGGTGGTAGTATGTTCTTCCTCCTCTGGTTCCGTATTCTTCATTTTTGTTAGTTTGATCGCTCACTTCTGCTTGGTTTTTTTCCAAGATTGCAGGCGCTATCAGGTTCTTCGTGACGACGGTCCTTCTCTGGGCCGCTTTTCGCTGTTCGTTGAGCTGAATATCTGGGAATCGTTCCATCCACTTAGTATTGTGTCTCGCCCTGTCAGATGTCATATCGGTCTCCAGCTTCGTTATTTCGTAGTATGCTTGCATGATCTACGTATTCATTTCGATGCTCCACTTCAAGCGTTGGCATTTTTTCCCTTCCTAGGTGGTCATTTGCGGAGGAAGCACTTCCAGTTGGTAGGGCTGGATGGTCTTGCCCCTCTCTTGCAGTAGCCATACGGGGAACAGCGCCACTCGCTCCACTTCCTCGGGAGCCCGTGTCCCGAGGAAGTGCTTCTTGTCTTGGTTCTCTAAATAAAAGTAAATAAATAATATATATTAAAAAAAATAAATAAATCAAATAAAATAAAAAAAGGAAAGGAAAAAAAAAAAAAGAACCAGGGTTCTTTCCCATTGCCCCTCTTGCACAATTATTTTCAGTGAGTTCATATCGGACCAAGAGGATATATATATAAATAAATTTAAAAGAAAAAAAATTTTGATAAAAATAAATAAAAGTGAATTGTATTGTGTGTTATGTTTTTCAGTGGTTTCTGGCCACTTTGCTGCAGTAGCAACAAGCAGCAGGATGGTCCAACCTGGCCACATCAGAAACAAAGAGGCGGGGCACAAATGGGTACGAATCGCAGCAAACCTCGAATGTCACTTACTGAATGTCGAAACCACTCAAAAAATGAACAATTCAAATAAAAAAATTAATAAAAGTAAGAAAGCAATAGAAATTATATAATAAAGGAATTTAAAAAATTAAAAATGAAATAAAAATAAATAGAAATAAAATAAAATAAAAAGATAAAAAAAAAGGTAAATATAAATATTTGATACAATACAAAAGAAAAGAAAGGTCATTCACAAATGCAAGGCTGGTGCCACAAAGACAAACACAGGAGAGGAAAGAATAGCAGTAAAAGAAGAAAGAAGATTAGAAAGTTGCCGAGGCCAGCAGAAGAAGATAGAACACAGGAAAGCCCAGTGATCATTGAACCTTTTACAAGTATGATTAGAAACTATAGCTTTGATGTCATTTGCATAGAGTTTATCTTGACATGTCGAAGGTGGCGGCGAAAATGGTTACTTGAGCTAAAAATGATAATGATGGTGGTGGTGGTGATGTTACGAAATGGAGAAGATAGAGATGCTGGAGGATGGTGACGTCCTCCCCACACCGGGTGGAAAGGCCCGGGAGGCGGTGCCCCCAGATGGAACAATATTCCATAGTAGGTCGGATTTGCAATTTTTACAGAGTGAATAGCTGTTTGGAAGAAAAGTAACGCCGAGAGAAAAAGAGAAAACCAAGTTTTTTTGGATGCAGAAGAAGCAATATTTGTAATGTTCTTCTTCCAAGAGAGATTAGAAGTCATGGTAATCTCCAAAAGAGATGATATATCATCTTGCCCAGATAATAATTGCTTTAGTTCTGATTCTCTTAAATATAATGTACATAATGACGTTAACAGCAGCTATAATGCTTTTGGAACTACATTTGCTTCCATAATGTGTTTCCTCTCATGACGCTAGATTAGAAGTAATGCAAACAAAACGGCAAGAGATCTCGATCAGTTGCTTGAGAGATTCGTCCAACTGTGGACTGAGCCAAAAATTTTAGTGTTATGGCCATATTTTTTAGATTATGTTATATTATGGCTATAACTTTATATTGTTTATGGCCAAAACTACACCTGCCTTCAGGCCCCACCGGGGTTTTCGCGGTAAATCTTATATCCAATCCGCCTCTGGATTCGCCTGGCTGCTGAGCAGAACTCGGTTGATATCATCAATATATTTAAAGGTTTCACTAAATTATTTAGAGTATGTTTTAAATTCTCTTGATTCTAGGAACCTAATTACTACATCTGATGTGAACGCAAAGTCCTGTCTTTGGTTTAGTGCTACACCTGACTCTCGTGTCTTCATCTCGCAGGATTTTTACTTAGTCATAATCTCACTGCACATAATCAACCTGGGTGTTTATCTACATTTTGTAGTCCTGATGGAGAGTCACAATATCGATGTCACTATTTCGTGACTTGTGTTCTTGAATTGAGGGACGGAACACCATACCTGATTGGAAACTGAGCGACCATAGAACTACAATTGACTTTTATGCCTCTTTGGTTAGTTCTGCTCCTCAAAATTTATCTAGTCAACCATACTTTGTTAGATTTTGTTTTAAATCTGTAAATTGGGAAGTTTTTGATTCGTTTATTGTTTTAGATTATCCTTCTGATAATCCCTGTGCCCTGGCTTCTTCATCTGCCTCTGAAATGGCTAAATTCATACAACTTTCAATAACTAAGGCTTCATATAGTCATCCAACGAGAAATTTATTTCTCCACAAATTTCACTTGGCGGAATCAAGAACTTCCATTACTTTGTAGGTATATATAGTGTGCTGGAAGGCTTTTCCAGAAACACCGTGGCTAGCGTCCCTTCGACGTCCAACAGCTGCATACAGAATATATAGCTTAGAAAAATCAATTTACAAAAACTCTTGCTGCAAGAAAGAGGGAAACTTGGAAGAAATTTGTGAAAGATTCTGGTAACTCCAGTCCTTGTAGTTTGAAGTATTGAATTGCCCGTAAAGAAACGTTTACATCGGATTTCTTTGCTACTGTCCAATTCTTATGAAACTACTGGCTGGACTGATCCAGTGAATGGAATTCTGTATAATATTTTTGCTCTCGACAATGAATCGGATGCCGCTCGTGAGCATGAAGCTATATTCGCTGCAAATAATTCTAATGCAGCTGACACTGACACAGAAACATTCTCCAAGGAGCAATTATCTAATGTTGTTAAAAATATCAATGTAAATAATTGTCTGGGCATGGACATGATTGAATTATTCAAAAATATATTCAACTTGAATATGTTTTTATTTTACGCTTTCTAAATAATTGCTTGCTTGGTGGCTTTTTCCTGATGCTTGGAAGGTTGCTTTATTGTGTCTCATTAAATAGCCGGATAAATCTCATTCAGACTCTACCTCTTATAGGCCAATTGCATTACTGGGTAACATGAGTAAAATTCTTGAGCGACTAATGGCTCTTAAGATTAACATGCAGTTTTCCAGACACAGAATTTGTATTCACCATGCCAATATGGATTTTTCTCTCAATCATTGTTGTGAGAACGCCCTATTTGATTTCAACTTACACATTGAAAATTCCAATTCAAAAAGCTAAATTGGTCGTTTTCGTTGACCCAGAGGGCGTCTTCGACACTGCGTGATAGAGCAGCGCCCTTGAACGTCTTCGATCTCTTCATTGTTCCAGTCATCTCTTCAGTTTCTTTAAAAGTTAATTCTCTAATAGGTTAATTGTTAAGTCAAAATTTCTTCAGGTCTCAAGGCAAGTTTATCGAGGGTGTCCTCAGGTCTCATTCCTCGGACCCCTCATTTCGAACATTCCTTTCCAAGTTTAGCTTTTTCGTTCCTTCGATCATTCTAAAACTATAGTCTTTGCAGATGATTTAACTGTTATTGGTTCTGATCAATCTCGTGTTGCCCTCGAGGCGAATGCAAATAAAATACTTTTGTATTTATGTTTTTGATCTTTATTGAATAAACTTAAAATCAGTCAAAGCAAAACCAAGATAATGCTCTTTAAATCTAAAATAGATCTTAGAATGCCTCCTCAAGTCGAGAATCTTTGGCAAGCATCTTCCTATTATTACACAGACTAAGCTACTTCGAGTTATTATTATGCACAAGGTGAATTTTATACCCGATCTAATTTCCGTCAATTCTAAAGTTAAAAATTTTACTGTCTCGATTGTCAAAGTGTCCAAAACTGATTGGGGTCATTGACGGAAAACTTTAGGTCTGTATTAAATGCTGTGTTCCTGCCCTTAGTTTCTTAAGCGGGAAGAGCATGGTTTCACAGAGCAACCAATTCTCTCATTCTGTACAAATTAAATTATATTCGAAGAGGGAAGTTTCTATCTATTTAATCGTATCTGCAGTACAGTCTCGACAATTGCTGTCCAGTCATTGCTGCTACTGTTCTCCCCCCTCGACGTTTATATTATTCCTCGTGGCCTCTGCTTTAGGTTCAAGAAGCAAATTCCATCCAAAATCTTGGGAATAGAAACAAATTTGAGATCTGACCCCGAAAAAGAAAAATCAAGGTGCTTCTATAAATTGGTTAATATTTGTCAGACGAGGTGGAACACTTTCCCACTTGGTGCTGCCATCAGACCTTTCTTTCCTGATGTTTTGTTTACGATGTCCAAATTGGTCAAATCTTGGTTAAATTTAAGTTTAGATTCTACATCGTACATGGCAGTGGATCTCTAAATCAGAAACAGTTCAACTGGATCTACATTATACAGGTGCTTGTTTTTTAGGCTCGAAAGAAGACTGGCCATCTCCTTTTCGATTGCTCTATCTGCAGTAACTTTCGACATCAACTCAAGACTATTATAAGAAGTTTATCATCTAACTATGTTCATCCTCTCCTCCAGTTCAAGAATAACCTCGCAGTCTTCCAGGAATTCGCAACTAAGGTCTTTCTCGGATGAAACGCCTTCTGCATAGCGCCACTACTGTAAATAGCATTAATTCTTGTTTAAAAAATGGAAAAGAAAAGGGGGAAGGGAAATCATTTTTAACGTGTCTCAATGCCACTAGTTTTTTTTACACTAGCTTAGGCCACCAGGGTTCTTTTCCCTTGCCCCTCTTGCACAATTATTTTCAGTGAGTTCATATCAGACCAAGGGGAATCATCTTCAGGGTCCGATATGAAGGCTGACCGAGCTTCCCGTTGTTATGGACACCTGGATGCTGTTTCTGCATGGCCAAACGGCGAGAACAACATAAAATGCACGAAATACAAAAATATAACATGCACGAAATACACAAACATAACATTCACTACTCGCCTGGCCTGTTCACGGAGCATTGTATCTTCACAGTAACACAATGCGGAGTTGAACCACTGTTCTGGGAAGAGTCTAACTTAAAATTCATACCAATATACATATATATATGTCCATATTACATATATTGGGATCGCAGTAATATACTAGTAGAGACGTATGAGGCAAGAAAGCAAGCATCACCCCCCCCCCAAAAAAAAAACGCTCCCATTTCGCCCTTCCGTTCGTTCCAAATACCTGTCCAGCTCAGCCTTAAATTTAGTTAGGCTATCAACTTCCACAACAAGGGATGGTAGTCTGTTCCACCAATCAACTACCCGCTGGCTGAAGACAAACTTCGCACATCTATCCTACGTCTCTCTTTCCTCAATTTGAATTTATACCCTCTCAGGTTATTATTCTGAGCAAGAAGAGGAATCCCTTCAGCATTGAGCATGCTCAAACCATTCAAGGCTTTATACACCTCAATCAGATCACCTTGCAAGTGTCTAGTCTCCAGACATTGTAGTTTGCAAAACTTAAGCCTTTCTTCGTAAGAGCAACCCTTTGTTCCATTCACTAATTTTGTTACCCTTCTCTGTACTCGTTCCAACAGCTCTATATTCTTCTTAAAATGAGGCTTCCAGATCTGTATACAGTACTCAAGGTGTGGCTTGACAATTACCTTATACAAGGGGATAATCACCTCCTTATCCCTGCTAGAAACATTCCTATATATCATTGACAAGACACCATGAGCTACTCTTGCAGACTGTCTGCACTGCTCAGAAAGCTTCATATCTGCCTGCACAATTACCCCCAGGTCCTTTTCGTTCTCTACCACTGTGTAGTACCACAGAGTTGACACGGTACTCTGGGGGTTACTGCTTCCCACCATATGTAGTACTTTACATTTGTCAAGTTTAAACTTCATTTGCCATCTCTCAGCCCATCTGCTCGATTTTTCTAGCAGTGTCATTAGTCACCGCTAGAAATTAGTGTCTTTAACAACCCTGCCAACCTTCGTATCGTGCAAACTTGGATATTAAGCTTGATATACCATTATCAATATTATTTATAAATACTGAAAAGAACACTGAACCCTGAGGGACTCCATTAATAACATTAGTCCACGATGAGCAGTGTCCATTGTTTACCTCTCGCTATCTTATCCCATTGAACCATCCGTTTATCCATAGCAGCAATTTGCCTCTAATGCCACACTGCTCCAATTTGTTCAACAGTCTTCCATGTGAAACAGTATCAAAATTCTTTCTAAGATCAAATATATGATATCAAAGTTATTCCCTGCATCCAGTTCCTTTCTGACCACATCATAGTATCCAATCAAACTGGTCAGGCAAGACTTTCCCTTAACAAAGCCATGCTGTGTCCGAGTTATAACTGAAATCTTGTCTAGTTGATCCTGCAGTGCTTCTTTAACCAGTGCCTCCAGAGGCGGATTTAACGGCGGGCGCCCCGAGCGCGCGCCCTGCGCCCCAACTTTTGAAGGGCCCACGCAACACCCCAACAAATTAGTTGAATGTATTAGTTCAACTAATATGTTCAACTATTAGTTCAAAACTTTGTGATTATTATTATGCTATTATTAATTAAATTATACATATATTATATTCAAATTTTATTGGAAATAAAACATTAATAGTACATAATATTTTTTACTTATTTAAAAAAATGGTTAACATGTATTTTTATTTTCTTGTCTCTCTCTTTTTTTTAAGGGCCCAATATCCAGCTCACCAATCTGATTCATCGCTTTCCTTTTAGAGTTTACATAGGTAAAGAACTCTTTGCTGTTTTTTTTTGCATCCTTTGCCAAAGATATCTCATAATCTGCCTTTGCCTGCCTAATCTCCTTTGTGACTTGGGTACAGACAAGCTTATATCTATCATAGGCTTCCACGTCACCCGTATAAATAAATGGGTGACAATAAGCTGGTCTGTAATAATATTATTTGGATCTTCGTTAGCCTCGTCTGCTGTGTGTTATCTGTATGGTCTCAGCAACTTTCTAATCTTCTTTCTTCTTCTTTTACTGCCATTCCTTCCTCTCCTGTGTTTGTTTTTGCTGGCACCAGCCTTGCACTTGTGAGTGATCTTTCTTTTCTTTTGTAGTTTTCTATCAATTTTTTGTTTTTACTATTTCTCCAGACAAAGAATCATCTCTTTACAACCCTAAAGAAAAATTTTAATTTTTTCAATAATAATTTTACATAAAGCCTTCACCAGATGTGGACAACTCATTCCTAGTTCTTCAGTTTTGAAACATTCCTGTTCCAGTTCTACCTTCATCCAGGCTATCATAAAATAAGATTTATTTATCTTATTTTATTTTATATAATTTTACTTCACCTTCATTTTATTTATTTATTTATTTTATTAGCAATTTTCTTTCTTTTTTTTGACTTTGTATCTATATACATATAAATTTTTTTTTTTTTTTTTTGGCTGTAAAGACAAAAAAATGCTCACCAGGTGAGAGCCCCTGGCGTTTAAATATCAATTTTTGACTATGTATAAGTATAGTGGAAGCGCATCAGAAATATATTATATCTGAATAAATCAGAATATTAGTAAAACGGCATCGTTTTAAGTTATATCTCACATTGTGAATACCTTTTGGCAATGTCTGAGGATTTCAAAGGAAAAAAAAAAAAAAAATTCCGATCATTTTGCAAATATGCAAGATCATTTGCAAAAATGTCCTGTTTTTGAATTTAATAGTGAAGAAATATGTTTCTGAAATCGAGGAAGTTGTGGATGATTTTGAAACCAGATTCAGTGATTTTAAAACAATTGAAGACATGGTTCAATATATTTATTATCCATTTAATGTCGACTTAGATACAAAACAAATTGCAGAAAAATCGCTGAGATTTTTCTCATGGAGAGAATATTACTTGAAAACGAAATTATTACATTGCGAAACGATGTCTTCCTAAAAGCCAGATCATCAGATGACTTTTGGAAATATGTTTGCCGAGAAAAGTACCCAAATTTAAAAAAAAATGCAGTGAACTTTTAAATTCCTGTTTTGGTTCCACATGTCTATGTGAACCGACCTTTTTGTACTTGAAACAAACGAAGACGAAGAATCGCTCTACTGTTGTGGAATTGCATACAGATGATTCTTTACTGATGGCTTTATCACTGTATATCCCCGATCATGCCAAATGATCTGCCATCTGGCAGATGACATGAAGACACAAACTTCGTATAAATTAAAAATTTAAGTAAGAATTCTGAATTGTATTTAATTTTAAACTGTATAAACAACATTTTTCAATATGTGTTGATTAACTTTTTTAACCATCGTGAAATGAAATTCTTGAGATGGTAGATCCCGGCACATTTTGAAGAAAAAAAGTAGATCGCATCACAAATTAAGTTGGTTGCCCCTGATCTACGGGATTCGAACTCAGGTTTTTTACTCCTGGTGTGGGACGTACGGCGATCCTTCCAAATGATATCTGGGAGAACATAAAGTAGGATAAAGGCAGTGGTGTATTCGGGCCGGAACGCAGCGGAACAATATTCCGGTACATTTTTCTAAATGTCATAATAGAAAATCATTAAATTTATACATATAATATTATGAAACAATGGCATAATCAAAGGGGAGGGAGAAACATCTATTTTACCCATTGCTGTTAAAAATATATATATTAATAGTAATCTTTAAAATTAATAGATTTTTTTAAAAATTTGTTTAAAAACAAAAATATGAATTTCGCAATGAAACTTGACCGTTTCCTACTAGAGTACAATGTGTTAGATAAAGAGATCCAACGAATGATATATATACTGTGATGCGTGTGAACGCTGAATTTTGATTCGCCATGAGCTGAACGCTAGAACTGGTTGTTCTATAAACCGTGAGTCTGAAGTCTGATTCATTTACTGTACAGTCGATGTGGCGTTATCATATAACCCCAGGGGCTCACATGTGGTGAGCATGGGCTTGGCACATCCTGGATGATCCTCAGCTGGATATCATCATCATTCTTCTCTATCTTGGTGATTCCCTTCTCTCTCTCTCTCTCTCTCTCTCTCTCTCTCTCTCTCTCTCTCTCTCTCTCTCTCTCTCTCTCTCGGGGTAATTCAGAATTTTTTTTTTTTTTTTTTGCTGGTGCAGTATAAGCCTCAGGCTTCCTTGCACCATATGGCTAATAATAATAATATAATAATCTTTTGGATAACGAGCATTGGGGTACTATTTTTTTTAGCAATACACCTCTGGGTAAAGGGACAGTTATATGGTGGGATACAAGAATAGTTAGAAACGGCCACTGTTCTTCATCAATTAATGTAATGAATTGGGTTCACTGGGATCGATGTTGGACTCCTTACTATTTTTAATATTTATTAATGATATTGATATTATTATTTAAAGAACCTGTCTGCGTAGTTCATCTAGATCCATATTGTTGCCTACCTAGCATATAGGATGCAAAACATCACATGAGGTTGAGCAGTGATAAAGCACGGTACTGCATTTGGGGAGCAGTAGTTCCAGAATAACGTACCATCTGGGTGGAGTGTTATCAAACTTAACAAGAGTATGAAGAAATCTAACGGTAATTGTACATTACCATATGAAATTCTCTGAACTATGTAAGCATATTGCTTCAACAGTGCACGGGGATTCTGTCAATGATATCAAGAAATTTTGTCAACAGGGATGAAAAAAAAAGTGATTATCGCACTGTGTAAGGCAATGATCAGGTCGTTTTGAAATACTGCAAACTAGTTGTGAGACAAAAGTTTTTAAGAAGGATTCATATCTGTTAAAAATGGTACAGAGAAGTTTATTAAAATAATCTAGAGGGGACGGTACAAATGGATATTCTCACGTAGAACGACTTCACTTTTGCAATTGCACCCTGGAAACTAGGCGGCTTAAAAAGGTTAAGTAAATGGAAATGACATCTTTCCCATTTCTCAGACGAAACACAAAATGGAACATAAATATAAATTGGACAAAGAACGCTGTAGAGTTGTTGTAAAGATTTTTTGCGCTCATATAAACAGTAAATAAATTTGCGGAATAATCCTGAGTTATAATCCTTTCGATGAAATGAGGAATAATTATGGGTAATTTTCGCGATATAGCTCAATTAGTTGTTCTTAGGAAAGAGTACAATGATTCTCTCCTCTCGGAAAATTGGAGTTTTCTTCCAGAAAGCAGACAAATGGATCAGAGCACACGCAATTTATAGACAAATATATATATAAGACGGAATATTATCTTATATATTAAAAGACTAAATACTGGACCAGGGGTCACCAAACTTTTTCACGACGGGCCAGATAACCGAGAGATTGACGAGCGCAGGCCATATAATCATTTTGTTCAATATGTGCAATTCAGTAAATACAACAAGAATGAAGACAACGAATATATTTATTTGCCAATACCCAAAATATGCAAAAATAAAGAATATATAGAAAAATAAAGATAACAAATATATTTATTTATCAAAAATTTTCAAGGAAGGCGACATTAGGAATAAGATAAGCAGAAAAGATTAATGTGATTTATGGAACTGGCGTTTAGCTTATAAAATATCATCAATGTTTGCTTTTGAATTGCTACACCCAACCAAGAGAATTGCCTTTAAATGTTCATAACTCAGCCTTGTTCGATATGTGGACTTTACAAATTTCAGTTTTGAAAATGCATGCTCACAAACATAAGTTGTACTGAACACTGATGCCATACCAGAGGCAAATTTCTTTAATTTTGAAAACTCATTATCAGATAAGCAGCAATAAACTTCTACAAGATTTGCTTCTCTGTGTTTCTCTTTCAATAGGTCATTTGCTTGTAAATCAATGATCCCTAACTGTAGTTCGACTGGCACGTCATCAACGTTACAATGAAATGGATTTTGAAACAAAAGAATATCACTCTCAATTCTGTCGAGGTCTGAAAATCTTTCCAAAAAATGCTTTTTTAAGTCATTAATAATTTTCTTTGGAAACTCGACATTGATATCTTCTCCGATTTCAGCAGGAAATTCTTTGAAACACTGAAAATGAGAGAAATCTCCTCTTTCTAGTTGTGCTTCAAAAAGTAATAGCTTTTTTCGAAATCCTTTAATGATTCGGTAAAGGTCACAGATAAAGTTGTCCTTTCCTTGAAGTTTTAAATTCAATTCATTCATGTGAGATGTTACGTCAATCAAAAATGACAATTTTGTTAGCCAGGTAGGATCTCATAGAAGTGTATCAGCTCTATCCTTTTCGGTGAGGAAAATATCTAATTAACGTTGCCAACAAGGCTGCATGCTAATATGTGTTTCCAGAAGACCTGGGTTTAATATGATCATCTAACAGTTACTTCAGGACAAAAAATCTTGTGTTCTTATATTTACTCTGAGAAGTAAAGAGCAAATTGCAACATCAGGATGTGTTGTGATTTTTCACCCAGAGGTACCTCTTAGATAAGGAGGGCCCCGGAGTGACCGCAGTTAATGGTTCTTTAATAAGCTTATTCAGTGAATTATGTGCAACTAGGAAGAATGGTCAAGAGACAAAAAGGGTAAACAAACAAAACAGGGTTTATTAAAAATACAAAATTATTCAGCAGATTATTAAACAAAATATATCATGATTTGCGTGACATTTGTATGAGGCAGATTAGATACAACTAGATAGCAGGTTAAAACATTGCTGCTGTTGGTATAGCTGAGTAATAGTGTTCTTCATGCCGGCTTTTTCGCTTGTCACTCTTACAGGTATCAAAATGATTGTTGTTTGTCATAACATACAACTGTTCTAATACTAGAACAGGAAACTATATTAACTTAATAGTGTAATTGGTATTTTGACAACTAGTTTGATAAGTCACATTATCTGTTAAAACTGAGTACTAAGAAAATGATACAATTGTCTGATAGTCTGTGTGGAAAGATGTCTTGTAAATGCAATAAAACGAGTGTAAAAGGGTAGATTCGATTTTGGGAAATTTAGTATAATTTATTCTTAAGCGACAAGGGTTGATTTACCCGAATAATTCTGCACCGATTCGGGGGGGGGGGGAGAAGTTCTGGACGAAACTTTCATTGTGGCTCTTTTCACATATTTTCTTAGAGATTATAACAATAGTCGCCTTCTGCCTACACCGTACTTGGGATTTCGTGTTCGACGCTTGCCCTTTACACAGGAGAACGGCGTGACGTCATCGACCGACTAATAGTGATGTAATATTTCAGCTGTCGCATCCCCTGGAGCGTTCGAAACGAAAGTAAAATGCACAAGCTCCGAAAGTGACGCTATTTCTTTTAGTTGTACAGGTAGCGGCAAAAGTATAGGGCACTATGAGGAATGAATGCTTCTCGAAAGCGATAGAAATGAAAATATTTATCATATTATAAAAATGAAACAGGACTTTACCGCAGCTAAGCCACCTCACTGCTGTGTGATAAGGTAAGTCACAAAATTCAGAGGCAATTTCCTCAAGAAAAGCCTGGAACTGGCGGTGATTAAGTGCATGGCCCCGAATAAAGTTCACCGCAGAGATGACTGGTTTCAGTAGGCAAGAAATATCTGTCTTTGCCACATAATGCTTGTTGATGTATGATGCAGTGTATAAACAAAGCACCCGGAAGTTGAAGATCTTCTAACTTAGTTCTAATCTTCCCTACAAGACCCTTCCTAACACCAGCCATGTTTTTCGATGTGTCACAGCCGTCAACTGTGATACATCGAAGCTGATTCCACTGAAGTTTATAGCTTTGCAATGTTTTCTGTACTTCCACGAAAATATCTTCTCCAGTTGTTGTTTGCATGCTGCAAACGGATGTCAACTCTTCTGTGACCTGAAAGTCCAAATTAACACCATGAATGAATATGAGAAGTTGTGACGTGCTGGAGAGATCAGTAGACTCATCCAGCGCTGGAGAATACCACAAGAATTGTCTAGCCTTTTCGCGTATCTGCAGTACTATATTTTCTCCAAGTTCTTCTGTTCTCTGCACAACTGATCTTCCTGAAAGGCTAACACTTCTAAATAAATCGACGTTTTCAGGACACAAGTCTTTTGCCACTTCCATCATACACTCTTTGATGAAGCTGCCATCAGTGAACGGTTTTCTTCGCTCTACCATCTTATTTACTATTTTGTAACTTACACGGGTTACAGATTCATTTTCAATAAATATTTTCGTGAACACATGCCTTTGTGATTCCACAGTACGTTTTATGAATTTAAATTTTTGTACGTAACTTTCCAGAAAACTTCGAAAATGTTGAAAGATGTTTTGTTTCATAATGACGCCGAAGATTGTACTCTTTTAAAACGGCAACACTGTCGTCATATCAGGCACATAGCCCTTTGGTTACTTGCTTTCACAAAGAAGTACTATTCTTCCCATTCTTCACTGAAAAGGCGACACTCAGCATCTACTTTTCTTTTCTTAGTAGCCATACTATGGGAGAACGGCAAAGAAAAATATCTAGAAAGGAGAAACAATTTCTTACTTACATATTACTATATCATTACTATTTGTATATAATATTTTACAAGAATTTACCTTATTTTTACTTACACTTAGTTTAATTTCTTTTAATAGAAGTTTATCTTATCGTGACAGAAAATATTCCAAATATATGCAGCCGAACGTTGCACTGCATTCTAACTTTTGACAGGCGCTAACATCTATCCCCTGCTGCACCCCAGCGATCATATCCCATAACCATGATCGACGGAGATGGGCGGTAGATACGACTGCGTTAACGAATGGCGGGTGTTCCTGACAAAGCACCCTTTTGTGATGTTACGTGCGGTGCCGCTCGGCGTTGCCAAGGTATAAGCCCTTGGAACAGTAGTATTTCGTTCATTCACTATTTATTACATTTTCATATAAATAATTAAAATATATTTTAGAAATTTTGATAATTTGTAGCGCAGTGCGTGGCGGGCCGGATGACAGACTACGCTGGCTGGATCTGGCTCGTGGGCCGTAGTTTGGTGACCCCTGAAAGACTCCTATAACAAACAGATAAACAGCCAACGCAGTGAAGTACATCGATGAGTCAAAACATTATGACCAGTGAGTCATTATTCAAATTGAAACAACTGCAGGTGAACTACGGCGCTTGCGCGGGTCCAGACACTGTAAAAAAAAACCTGACACTGAGCTCCATTAATCAGTGTTACTCTTGTTCTTCAAATAGGAATGGCAGCAAACTTAAGCGAGTTTGAAAAAGGCCAAATTGCAATGGCCAGACGACTGCGTGAGACCATATCCCAAATGGCACGGCTGGTGGGATTCTTACGGTCAGCCGTGGTCAGTACCTACCGAAAGTGGTCTGAGGAGAGGAAACCCACGAACCGCCAGCGAGGTGTTGGACGACCACGGCTCATCGATGCTCGAGGTGAGCGAAGGCTCTCCTGGATGGTACGTGGCTACAGAAGGGCAACTGTGGCTCAACTCGCCGGTAATTTGAATGCTGGTGACGGGAGTAATGTGTCACTACTTACAGTACATCGAACCCTTCTGAAAATGGGGCTGCGTAGCTGCAGGCCACTCCGAGTGCACATGCTAACACGGTTCACTGGGACAGCGCCTTCAAGGGGCACATGAACATTGAAACTGGACCTTGAGTGATTGGAAGAGGGTCGTCTTGTCCGGGAATAAATCACGTTTCCTGTAGCACCATGTGGACTGCCGGGCAGGTGTGCGTTGTTTACCTGGGGAAGTGATGGCGCTTAGATGCACCGTGGGATGAAAACAAGCCTGCTTTGGGCGATGTTCTGTTTGGATACTCTGGATTCAGTCATCCATGTGCCGGGCTTCTGACGTCTATCACCCTCCTAAACATTAGAACCTCTGGTATTGACAGTGTTCTGTTTCACACCCACAATGTATACTACGCGGAGATGGGGGGGGGGGAACCGTGGTGCCATTTGACACTAAACACACTCTTCACTCTCTCTCTCTACCTAAGCATTGCGGAAATTGGGAAAACCCCTGTTGCCGTTAGACCCTAAACACACTTTACACTTTACCTAAACATCATTGCTGACCAGGTACACACTTTCATGGCAACGGTCTTCCCCTCTGGCGGTGTTGTCTTTCAGCACGATAATGCGCCATGCCACACTGTTTGTTGTTTGTTTTGTTATTTGGTTTTTAGGAGCATTAGCAACTAAGGCCATATTGCTCCGGGATATGCGGTGGTCATTCCCTGACCTTTCCAGATCCTCCGTATTTGGTGGTTACGGGCTCGAACCCCGGTCTAATCAAGAAGCGTGTGCTACGCACTGCTGCTCCTTCCTACCTGGCTACGGAGGCGCCATTCCATTCCACACCGCCCGGATTTGCTTGAGACTGGTTTGCGGAACATGAGGAAGACTTCGAGGTCATGGCCTCCTAATTCCCTAGACATGGCCTCCTAATTCCCTAGACATTAATCTCATCGAGCATCTATGGTTTGTGTTGGAACAGCAACTCCGATTTGCGGCGTTTCAACCACGGACCTTACAGGAGTTAAAGGATCTGCTGATTACATGTTGGTACTAGATAACAGAAGGAATCTTGTCGGATCCATGCCTCGCCGGGTACTAGCTCTTTTGGCTGCACGTGGAGGACCAACATCATATTAGGTAGGTGGTCATATTGTTTTGGCTCATCGGTGTATATACTGTACAAAAAAAAATAATAATAAAGTTTTATGTAAATATTTCCAAGGAAGTGAAGTTTTTCTTTTTCTGTTTTTTTTTTTTTTTTTTTTTTGTGGCTGACCTTGAATAAGCTGTATCATGTTGCCAATTATAATATTATGTAATGCAATAACCGATATAGCCTTTCATGTCATCCTCGCTGTTTTTAAAATAGAATTTTCTCAATATTTGGTATAACTCCACCTATAAAGGTTTCAAAAGCATTTACTTAATAAAATAGGAAGTGGTCAAATTATGTTTCGTTTTATTTGGTATTACAGTAATTTGTTTTCAAGTATAATTCGTTTTTTCGTATGGCTGAGGTTCAATGAATAATTAAGTAAATGCCTGAGGAAGTGTGTATTCCCTATACATATATGGAATACTTATATATATATTGATACATATATTGATATATATATTGATACATATATTGATAGCTTGAATAAATTTAAGGAGGAACTGGACAGGCATTTGGAGGGAATGGTGTGATTTTTATTTATTTATTTATTTTTTTTTTTTGGCTGATGCTGCATAAGCTCATACATTTGCTTTCTTGCATCACATGCCACTACTTCTACTGCTGTACTTCTACTTCTTCTTAATGTTGTTTATGAACGCTAGGGGGCTTCCTGATACCAAGATTTGCCAAATGGTACAACATGGCAAGGTGTGTTGCTTTTGATATGATGTGTTTTAGCAATTTTGACGAATGGGCGTAACGTTGTTTTATTTAAAAATGGCAGAAGACGAAGATTTCCGCTTGCCATTCGCAGAAACATCGCCTCTGTGCTTTAACAAATCAGAATTTAGTAACGTAAGTGTAGAATAGATAGTATGTATTTGAATTATCAGTTTTCTTACTAAGATTTCATACCCTTAATACTAAGACTTCATACCCTTGATACTAAGACTTCATATACAGTTAAATACTGTACACACACACACACACACACATATATATATATATATATATATATATCCAATTAAATTCATATATGCGTATATTCATACACTTAAATATTCGTCAATGCTATCAAGGTGATATGCCTTCATCAATTAACTCTAGGTAGGTTGAAAACTGGTTGTTGGATATATAGACAAATACACTAACTAGAGCCACAACAATGTATAGTGTGTTTGTGTCCAACGGCACCAGAGCCACAGATAGGTGAAGGTGATTCTTGCACTGCTTCTATTGGAATATGCAGGCCTGGCAACATGTTTTTTTTTTATGTGAACCCCAAACACGAGAGGTGTTAGAACCTATAGTACTTAGTACCGTGCTTGGGTTAAGGAGAAGTATGAGGAGAGGGGGATGCCGGAAACTTTGCTCTAGAGACTAAACATGGTTTCACCACTTCAAGCCTCCAATAAGCAAAGTGGTGGTATTTCACCGGTTGATGAAAGTCATCTACCACCTGATTGATGCATAATAGTCTTAGACCCTAATGTGCCACTCAAATTATAATTCTGTCATAGCAGCCTGGACAGCTAGATGTCAGAGATATTGAGCCCTACTGTGGGCCATCATGGAACAAGTAAATAAGCAATAAATACATTTATGGAGTTGGGAAGTGCGAATATAACTCCAATTAATAAAGGGTAATCAAAGGTGACATGAGTAATTATAGACCTGTCAGCTTACTGTCTGTTCCAAGGAAAATAATGGAGTTATTGGTTAAAGATGTAATGCAAGGCAATCTGGAAAGGCATGCAGTTATACTGCAGTTGCAGTGTGGATTTGTTAAGGGGCAGTCTTGTTTAACCAATCTGTTAGGTTACTATGATGTAGTGACCATGGAACTGGATACAGAAAATAATTTTGACATTATATACTTGGCTTGGATTTCAAGAAGACTTTTGATACTGTTGGACATAAAAGACTGCTGTACAAACTGGAGCAGTGTGGCATTAAGGACAAGTTACTGTTATGAATAAAGATATGGTTAAGTGGAAGAAGACAGAAGTTTCACTGCTCTTTGTGGGCTAATGTTATTAGTGTAGTTTCCCAGGGTTCAGTGCAGGGTCCATTGTTGTTTTCAATATTTATCAATGATATTGATAAAGGTTTATCAGTTTTAAAGTCTAAGTTTGCAGATGATAAAAATATTGGCAGCATGATTGACAGTCATCAGGGTGAACTGCTGCAACAGGATCTAGGAAAATTGGGTCAATGGGCCGAGAAATGGCAGTTGAAGTTTAACAAATGAAAGGTACTGCCCATGTGTAGCAGTAACCCCAGAGTAACTTATCAACTGTTTGGTACTATACTCAGTGTAATTGTGAACAGGTCAGTTCACAATTACACTGAGAGACCTCGGTGTAATTGTGCTGTCAGACATGAAATTCTCTGTGCACTCAGACAGCTCATGTAGGAGTTTTGACAATGATATACCTTAACTTTGCTAGTAGGGATAAGGAGGTGTTTATCCCTTTGTACAAGGCTACATCTAGAGTATTGTATAAGGGTCTGGAGACACTTTTGGAAGGATGTAGATTGCTGGAATGGTTGCAGAGAAGGGCAATGATATTGTGAAGGGAACAAAAAGGTTCTCTTACCTAGAAAGGCTTCAGTTCTGAAAATTGCACCTTTTGGAGGCTAGGCACTTGTAGGGTGATCTGATTGAGATGTTTAAGGCCTCGAATGGATTGACTAAGCTGAATGTAAATGCATTCTTCCTCTTGCTGTGACCACACGAGTGGGCAAAAATTTAAGTTGAAGGATGGTTGCAGGATAGATGTGCTAAAATTTGCCTTCAGCCAGTGGGTGATTGATTGTTGGAACAGGCTTCAATCCGTTGTTGTGGAAGTGGATGGTTTGAATAAATTCAAGAAAGAACTGGACATTCTTGGATGGTATGGTTAGTTGAAGTATGTAGTGTGTAAGTTTTTTTTTTTTTTTTGGCTGATGCTATATAACAGGGGTGGGCAACTTTTTTCATCAGCGGGCCGAATGAAATTTTCGTATCATGATGCGGGCCAAATGAAATTTCACATCATGATGCGGGCTGGAATAGATTGAACGATTTAATAAAAAAAAATCAGAACCTAAAAAATGTTATATTACTTGAATTACCAAATTATTAATGTATTTTTAAAAAAAATATCTGAATGTCCAATTATCATTGAAAATGCGGCATTCGGCATCAATTTTTCTTTTTTTTTTAATTGGCTCATTTTATGGGCTATAAATTATTAAATTAAAAATTGTAATAATTAGAAAAGGCATAAAACATAAAATATCTCGCACCAATATTATTTTTTTTCAATAAGAAGTCAAACCCAAAGGAACTTCGTTCGATCGATGCTACAATAATAATTAGGAAATAACTCTTTGACGCTGTGTAGAATCACTTGGTTACGATTGTACTGGCTGCGATTCCCGATTGAACCGAATTAAGCCGAACGTTTACGGCGAGTGTAGTCAAGTATGGATTTTGTATATTTATGCATTTACCGAGGGGGACGGATTCAACATCGTCGCGGGCCGGATGTGGCCCGTGGGCCGACTGTTGCCCACCCCTGCTGTGTAAGCTTGACTCTACTACTACATTGGCACTCACGACATTAAGAGTAGGAGATTTAAGGACTTCATTTCCAAGTATAGGGCAATGCTTCAAAAAAGTTGCATGTTAGAGTTAAATTTGAAAGTGTGCAATTCTGTACAAACACAATAGAAGGGAGTAAAAGATGAGTGCCTTGTCAATCAGGCTCTTGGGATAAAATTTTTGTCAGCATAGTGTGTGCTTGCCAACAGGAGAGATGTTTTACAGGAATCGGATACACTTAAATAGAAAGGGTGGAAAAATATTTTTGCTGATGTTATTGAGGTAGTGCTAGGTAGTTGGAACACTGCTAGCTTTCGGCTTACACACAGAATAATATATTTACCATAGCTGCAGGCATAGGTGAAAGTGATTCTTGCTCCGTTTCTATTGGAATGAGCAGCAGCATTGAAAGCAAGTTGTTGAGGATTTGAAGAACTGATGGGAGTTGTCGTGAAACAAGTAAATACATGGTCTGTGTTGGGGTAACTGAGAGTAAGAACAGGTACACATATACTTACATGTATGCCAGTGTTAGGCATAGCAAATAAATTTGATGAATTAATAGAACTGGTCAAGTGATCAAATGGAGACATTGTGGTGATATCAGAGACATGGTGTCACTCAGATGTAGGTGATGTAAAGGATGCAGAATTTGCATATGGGGAGTACAAGGTATACTGAAAGGATATACAGGACAGGAAGTTTGGAAGGATTATGCTCCTAGTTAAGAACTGACTCAACATTGCACTGGCCACCCAGTTCACATTGGTGGCTAGTGCAATGTTGAGTCAGTTTTGGATGTGACATAAACACTGGGAAAACAAAAATTAGAGTAGTAATAGCCTTATGACTATAATGAGTACAGTGAACTACTATACAGAGAAATAGAGTGAGCCAGTAAATCAGAATGTCTTATAATGGGTTATTTTAACTCTCTAGATCAGTGGTTTTCAACCTTTTTTTAATAACGGCACCCCCTAAGTAATTTATTTTATTTTCCGGCACCCCTACTCAATGTTCTGCCTGTTAGATCCAATTCTCTGTCTCTCTGAATATATATTACAATAATAATTATTTATAGTTATTACAATAATAGAATTATAAAAATTACATAATTTTTATACATATAATTTGTATTTCATAATACAAATTATATGTATACAGTATGTAATAATTTTATTCTTTATATAGAGGTACTAAGTTAATATCAATTATAGATCACCACAAAATTAAAAAGATACTCTACACTTTTTTATAATGAAATGAACATATAAATTTAAAAAAATAAGTTTAGTAACTTAAACCCAAATTACGTGGTACCCCTGGAATGTTGTTGAGGCACCCCAGTTGAAAACCACTGCTCTAGATATTGAATGGATTTTGTGGGTTGGTCACTCAAACAGTAGCAAAACCTTTTTTTGATTTATTGAATGACTATTTTCTACAGCAGCAAAAGAGAGTAATTAGCATTAGTAAAGGCGTATGGGGCTCATATCTGGTGAGTATGGGCTTGGCACACCCAGGGTCCTGAGCTGGATATCATCATTCTTCTCTTATTCTCCGTGACATCAAATTCTCCGTGACAGTCCTCATCAAATACACTATGGGATATCAGGAAGGTCAACTATAACTAACCTTGTAACAACCACTCTGCACATCTTAGATGCCTTCGAACAAAGACAGGAATTGTCAGTTATATATCTTGACATCCATTCCGCTTTTGATGCCATCTATATATACTTAATCTCCTACGTCTCTTAGAAAACTACTTCAGTTTTCACGGCGATGTTCTCTGGTTCCTAGAATCTCTCCTATCGAAGAGGACCCTTGTTCTAAAGATCGGAACAAAGACCTTCACGCGCCACATAACTGCCGGTGTACCTCAAGGGGGGGTCCTGTCTGGCATTCTCTTCTCAGCAATCATGGTGCCATTTGTGACCAATAAGTGCAATTGGATCACATATGCTGACGATGTCAAGCTCCTTACTAAAATATTGCCATCCAACTCGGCAGCCGAAATCACTCAGCAAATCACTAGCAAACTGCAGGACATGGCTGACTACCTCAATACCTTCAACCTCCAAATCAACCCCCTAAAATCAGCACAAATAACTTACTCTCTAAAGGGCAGCCCAACAACGTTGGAGCCGTGCTTAACGGCTCCTCAGTTCCAAGTGTTCAAACACACAAAGATCTGGGGGTCGTCTTCGACTCCAAACTATCTTTCAACGATCACATAAACCTCATACAGTCGAGGCTGAACTCACTACGCTGGGTCGCCAAACAACAGCTGCTCCACACCACCGACCCACAACTGGTAAAAAGATACATCGTATCAATCCTTTACCCGACAATACTGTATGCTTCAGAGATATGGGCCTCGGCCGCCGAATCCAACATCAAAAGAATATTCTCTGCCGAATTCAGGCTTCTAAAATGGGCCAACAGCAAACTCCACCTTCCCCCAGCTCTCAGATCAACGCAGTTAGCAGAAGCTCTTCAATTACGCAGGCTCCGGTCCTACCTCGCAGAAAGAAGGCTGCTGTTCACCATCAAGATGGCCACCGGTAAAATTACAGAGCCGAACTTCTGGGATCACTGCTCTTGGCGCATTCCTCCCCCTTATCTCTGGTCTTCAGCACAGCTGCTAGCAAACCGTAACCGGCTAGTACTAACTGACAGATTCCTGCCAAAGCAAATGCTGCCCTCACTGCAAGCCATCGACGGGGACCTCCAAGAAGTGGTCAATAATAAAAAATACAGGAAGGGTATCCTCGTCGAACTGAAAATGTAAAACTGTGCTTTGTTAATAATCTGATGTAACTTATGTTTTTCTCATGTGTATCTCTTTTGTAAATACGTTTTGTTAACCCCTGGCACCACCATGCTGTGATGGGACTAATTGTATGTCTATCATTGCTGCAATTAAAGATTCTATTATTATTATTATTATTTGATGATTCCTTTCTACTTCTCTCTCTCAGGGTAACTCTGGAATTTTTTTTTTTTTGGCCGGTGCAGCATAAGCCTCAGGCTTTCTTGCAGCATATGGCTAATAATAATAATATGAAGAAAGAAAGCAAGCTTATATAGCATCAGCCAAAAAAAAATCCCTTCTCATTTCACCCGTCCACTTGCTCCAAATGTGTCTAGTTTTGCCTTGAATCTATTTAAGCTATCAGCTATTACAACGATAGATGGAAGTTTGTTCCAGCAATCAACCATCCGCTGGCTAAAGGCAAACTTCTGCACATCTATCCTACAACTGTCTTTCCTCAATTTGAATTTATGCTCTCTCAGGCGATTATTCTGAGCAAGTGGAAGAATTTCATAAGCATTGAGCATGCTCAAACCATTCAAGGCTTTATACACCTCAATCAGATCACCTCGCAGGTGTCTAGAGTCCAGACACTGTAATTTGTAAAACTTAAGCCTTTCTTCATAGGAGCAACCTTTGTTCCATTCACTAATCTTGTTGCCATTCTTCTGTACTTGTTCCAGCAGCTCTACAGCCTTCTTAAAATGAGGCCTCCAGACCTGTATACAGTACTCAAGGTGTGGCCTGACCATTGCCTTATACAAGGGGATAATCACCTCCTTATCCCTGTTAGAAAAATTCCTGTATATCATTGACAAGACACCATGAGCTACTCTTGCAGACCATCTGCACTGCTCAGAAAACTTCATATCCATATCCAACTGCACAATTACCCCTAGGTCCTTTTCATTCTCTACCCCCTGTCAGGGTAGTACCACACAGTTGATTAGTTAATCTGGGGTTCCTGCTCCCCATATGCAGTACTGTACATTTGTCAATGTTAAACTCCAGTTGCCACTTCTCAGCCCATCTGCTCAACTTTTCTAGATCCTGTTGCAGCAGTGTACTGTCATTAGTGTCAATAACAATCCTGCCAAACCTTCGTATTGTCTGCAAACTTAGACATTAAGCCTCACATACCATCATCAATATCATTAATAAATACAGAAAACAACAATGGACCCAACACTGAACCTTGGGGGACTCCACTAATAACATTAGTCCAGAAGAGCATTGTCCATTGATTACCACTCTCTCTGTCCCACTCAACCATCCCTTTATCCATAGCAGTAATTTACCTCAATGTTCTCTATATGATTATCAGCAGTGATTCTTCATTCATTAAGAAATTGCAGATAAACGAACCACTAGGTGGGAGTGATTACAATTTATTGAAGTGGGATTTACTTATATATAACTACCAACAAGGGTAAAGGGAAGGGTTTTTGCTCTTTTAAGAGAGACTGTAGTGGTCTCAGACAGTTCGTAAATTCTGTACAGTGATGTTAATAAAAACTAATGATGTTAATAAAAACAAATTCTAAATGGGAAGCATTCAGAGATGTAATCATAGAAGCTACTAGGGTTTTCATGCCAACTACAAAATACCGTTCAAGGTTTAGACATTAGACCTAGATGAATGTCAGATGAACTGTTGAGACAAGTGGCAGAGAAGAAAAGTGCATGAGATGCATATAAACTATCAGGTGATTCAGAAGCCAATGGTAGATATGAATTAGTCTGCAATTAAGTCACAAAGGAGGTTAGGCAAGTGAAGGCAGATTATGAGAAGGCTTTACAAAGGATGCAAATTGAAACAGCAGAAAGCGTTTACTTCTAGTATTTACTTTTGTAAACACTAGAAGGAAAGGGATGAATCACATTGGTCCACTTGATATCAGTCATTTAACTGTTGATGATCCTGTTCAGGTTGCTGACAAACTAAATAGGTATTTTGCATCTGCAATCACACATGAGGAATCCTTTAGAGAAGTGCATGCCAGACATTTATCAGACTAATAGGAAGCCAAATGATTTTAACATCTGAGTGGTAGAGAAATTGTCAAAGTTAAACATAAAAAAGGCACCTGTGATGAATGGGATCTATCCAATTATATGAAGGGAGACTTCAAAGGAGGTAAGCAAACACTTAGCTATTATTATGAGAACATTTTTGGATTCAGGCGAGGTGTTCATGGATGGTTTGTTTTTTTTGGGAATTTTTTAGGTGCAGAAGCATCTATGGCCATAGTGCTGCACCCATGGATGGAGATGTGTGAATATATTTTAAGTTTACAAAGGGGGATAAAAGGGTGACATGAGCAATTAGATACCTGTCAGCTTAACTTCTGTTCCTGGGAAAATAATGGAGTCACTGGTTAAAGAAGTGATGCAAGATTATTTAGATGGAGGTACAGTTATACTTCGGTCACAGCATGAGTTCGTTAAGGGAAATCTTGTCAGCCCAGTTTGATTGGACACTGATGCAATGTCAAAGGAACTGGATGCAGAAAATAATTTTGATATCTTATACTTAAATTTCAGGAAAGCTTTTGCTACTGTTAAAAGACTTTCTATACAGATTGGAGCAGTGTGGCATAAAGGACAAATTACTGCTGTGGATAAAGTGATTGAGTAGGAGAAGACAGAGTGGTTATCAATGGACACTGCTCTTCAAAGATTAATGTTATTAGTGAAGCCCCCTAGGGTTCAGTGCTGGGCCCATTGTTGTTTTCTCTATGATTTCTGTATGTAACAATATTGATGAAGATATGAGTCTTAATGTTGAAGTTACGAAGGTTGGCAGCATATCTTTATTACATAAGGTATGCTGCTGCAATGAGATCCAGAAAAATTAAGTGGAAAGGCTGAGAAATGGCAATTGAAGTTTAAAATTGACAAGTGCAAAGTACTGCATATGAGTTTCAGTATTCCCAGAGTAATGTATCTACTGTGTGATACTATGCTTGTGGTAGTTGGAAAATTAAAAGGACTTGGTGGGGGGGGGTGATAATTGTGCAGTCAGATGTGAAGTTTTCTGAACACTGCAGATAGGCTGCCAGGACTGTTCATGTGATTTTGTGAATGATCTATAGGAATTTTTGAATGAATTATTTTATATTAATTCCCCATGTAACATGAATTTCTGACAGAAATTTGTATAACGTGGGGAAGCAGTCGAAGTTATTTAGTTCCACAGAAGATATCCAGAATTCCAGTTTCTTTTTACAGGATGGAAATTTTATCCATTGTAGTATAAACATTCACATTCTTCCCTTGCAGACAGATTAATTTCATTTAAGTTCGAAAAAATGTCTTTAGCTATGAGGAATTTATCAACCACTCATTAAACTATTGTCCTGAGTTAACAGCAGTGAAGAATATTAGTAGTTCACTGTGAAGTTGAAAAAGTCTCACAAGCACTTTGCCTCTGGGCATCTTCTGTGTGTAAAAGAAGCACTTTATGCTGATTACCCATTTCATCACACAAAATTTTGAATAACCTGGTTAGCAGTGATCGAGATTTGATGAAGTTAATCATCTGTACCCTTCATCCAGCACAGTTTTTAGATATGCTAGCAGGGCTGTGCCAAGCTATTTTAGTACCTGAGGCAGAAATGAAAAATTGCACCCTCCCCTAAAATATTAAAAAAAAAAAAAATTTAGTTAAAAAAATGACTTATTTAAAATACATTTCTGGTGCATGTTTTAGTAAAAATAAAAGGATGACAAAAATCGTTTTTTCCTGCATCCATTATCACTAAGTTTTTTGATGCCATTTTTACTAGAAAAATTTAAATTTATTAAATAAATTTAAAATAAATTTATTGTATTTTAATTAATTTCAAATATACCCAAACACTTATCTTTCACAATTAAATTGTGTATATTCCATAGAGGTAAGAGTTTTTATGCTTGGCGGCATCGACACTTACTCCCAGGACACAAGTAATTGAGGTTATAAAAATGACAACCACTGGGGCGACAACTATGGTGGAACCCCCTGATAGCACTAGTGTGCAGAGGTTGGTACCTGTACAGTGGCATGACAAAAGAATGATAAACAGATTGGAATAATCAAAAAATCGAAAATGTTGGCAATTATTTGATCTTCCTTTTGACACCTCTTTCAGCTTTTAACCTAAGGCAAGAGCCTCGTTTGCCTCACCCTTGGCAAGGCTCTGTATGCTGGTATTTTTTTTTAGCTGCCAGTGCTTGTATGTATAGAAACAATAACTGTTAGTGCTTTGTGGTGCCATATTTAGGATTTGCTTCACAGCTCCCTTCATCTTTCCGACCATTGCCTGAGCACTATCAATACATTTTCCACAACTAATTTCATGCCTTCTGATAAGATTGTTATGCAGTTGAATATTTCTTCTCCAGTGGTGTTGCTTAGCAGAGATTTACCTAAGGGCAGGTCCTCTTCAATAGTATTATTAAATTTATATTGAACTTATACTAGTAGCACAGCAAGTCCTGAAACATCATTGGACTTATCTATCTGCAATGAATACTTACTGCAAAGTTTTAGTCAGCAAACTAACTCTTTCTGTGTCATCAGAAAGATCTTTAATATAATGCGTAACGGTATTATTTGATAATTGTACCTCATCAATTTTTTCTAGCAGACTGCTTGTTCAACATGCATGTTACAATATCTTTCACACAAAGCTTTATAAGTGTTGCTCGAACAGTATATGCTTTTCTGGTAAGTCCTATGTGGTAACTTACTTGATGAGATGCTACTGTTTCACTTTCATTGTTTTAGCAATTTTAATCATTTAAAATTTACAGTTTGCAAGTGAGGTCATGCTGCCTCTTAAATAAACATATCTTTGTATTCAGCATGGTTGATTTCCAATGCCTATGAAGTTTAGCAGGAGCCTATGAACTGTATGTTAGTATTTTATTACATATGATGCACTGTGCATCAGGAGCATCTTTATTTCCAAACGTGTAAAACCAAAGTACAACTAACTGGTATCATAATTTTGTTTTGGTCTTTTATTAGCTGTTTCTTGTTTTTTTTTATGCACTTCAATGAAAAGTGTTTCACTTTTTACAATTGTTTCCAAAACTAACAGATTTTTGGAGGACAAAAGGCTGCGATTGTTCATCCTCACTCTGCAGTGTCACAGTATTATGCTTGCTTATATTGGCCACTACAGTTGCACTACTAGAAGAACACTCTTTTCGTTGTAAAGTTCCTTCTTTCAGCCACAAATCCATAGTCATTTATTTTAATGACAATATTTGGAAATACAGTTATTTATCAAAAAAATATTTATACAGTGGAACCTCGATTTCCGATGACATCGACATCTGATATTCTCAGAAACTGTCTTTTTATAATCCAAAAGAACACAAGAGCACTTGGGAGCACATGTAATCACTGACTGCCACCTGTCCAAATTGTGGACCAGTGTTTAGTTCTTTCCCTCTAATCCTTCTAGCTCTTATAGACATGAGGATTCTCCCCCCCCATCCCTTGCCATCTACCAGACAGGCTTCTGAAGACTGGCTGCCACAAAACAGAAACCAATAGCACAGTAGGTTTCTGGAAAGTTTTTGACTCATAGCCAGAAAAGTTCAGTATCAAATGACCAAAATCATCAATTGGATCACAACATCATATATATAACCTTGCAAAAATGCTATAATAACATTGGAAAAATGCTTACCTACACCACAACCAATCAGCAGCTATTCAAAACTAGACATGGGTTTCTGGCTTTGAATCACCAAGCACCTCTCAGTGAGTGCCGACAAATGATGTTAGTCTCATCTCCAGGGATGAGACTAACAATGTAACAAAGGTTTCAGAGTAATAGAGAATTTTTCCATAACTACGTGCTTTCATATCTTAATATACCTTTGACCTGAATGGTCACCTAGATCCCTTCAGTTGTATTAGCTATTCATATGTTAGTCAAGAAACACTTGTCATGATGAACCAAAGACGACAAATGAAGAGCAAGAAAAACACTGACAGGGAGAAAATTGAGTATACTGAGTTATGCAAAGCCATTAGAAAGAGACTCAGAGAGGACATAAGAAGATTTAACACAAGAAAAGTAGAACAAGCATTAAGGGAAAACAAAGGATTTAAATCAGCAGCCATGAGCAGTAATACAGAAAGACAAATGATACTGAAACTGAAGAATAGTGATGGTGTACTTATAAACAGCAGAGAAGGCATAATTCAAATAGCAGAAGACTACTATAGAGAATTATACAAGGAGCAGGGGAATGATGCCAGCAGTGGGGAAGATGGATTGCAAAGTAGCAACACATACGACATACCCAATATTCTTCCTGATGAGGTAGAGCATGCATTGAAGAAAATGAAGAATCAGAAAGCCCCGGGGGAAGATGAAGTTACTGTAGAGTTGTTAAAATTGGGAGGAAGAGACATAACACAAAAACTGGCAAGGCTCTTCACAAAGTGCATTAGAAAAGGTGTGACGCCTAAGCAGTGGAATAATGCAATCATAGTTTTGCTGCATAAGAAAGGAGATAAATCAGAAATTGGAAATTATAGACCAATTAGCTTGTTATCCCACATCTACAAGTTGTTCACAAGGGTCATTACTAACAGATTAGAAAGAATACTGGATGAGAATCAACCGAAAGAGCAAGCTGGCTTTAGGACAGGATTCTCAACTATGGATCACCTTCATGTAATATCACAGCTAATGGAGAAAGCAAATGAATATAAAACACCATTATGCCTGGCATTTGTGGATTATGAAAAGGCATTTGACTCCATACAGCATAAGGCAATGTTTCGGGCACTGGAAAGACAAGGCATTGATACCCCATATATTATGATTTTGAAGAAAATATACGAGAGTGCTACCTCCTTTATTAGACTAGACAAAGACAGTAGGAAATTTAAAATTGAGAAAGGAGTTCGACAAGGAGACACAATATCTCCGAAGCTGTTTACTACTGCCCTTGAGGAAGCTTTCAGAAGATTAGACTGGTCGCAGAAAGGAGTCAATGTGAATGGAGAGTACCTAAACCATTTACGATTTGCAGATGACATTGTGGTCATAAGCCATGATCCCAAAGAATTAGAAGAAAATCTTAATCAGTTATGCACAGCTAGTAAGGATTTTGGACTAAAGATGAATATGGCTAAAACAAAAGTAATGATGAACAAGTATGCCACAGAAAGGGAAATAATGATTGAAGGAGCAGTAATTGAAAAGGTGGAGTCATATACTTATCTGGGACAAGTTATTAGCTGTAATAATGATAAATGGCTGGAAGTCAAGAGAAGAATAAATTTTGGATGGATAGCATTCAGGAAATATAGTCACATACTGAAGAGCAATATCCCAGTTTGTCTGAAACGTAAAATAATGGACCAATGTATACTCCCCATCATGACTTATGGAAGTGAAACTTGGGCACTCACCAAAAGAATGGAAGAGAAGCTGAGAACTACACAGCGAAGAATGGAACGAATCATATTGGGAATAAGACTGTTAGATAAGAAGAGAAACACATGGATTAGGCAACAAACTCAAGTAAAGGACATTCTTATCAAAACTAAAGAACTAAAATGGTCTTGGGCAGGACACATAGCTCGAAGACATGATGACAGATGGACTAAGAAAATAACAGAATGGTATCCAAGAGGAGCTAGAAGAAAACCTGGAAGACAAAGGCGGAGATGGATAGATGAAATTCATGAGTTTGTGGGTAGTAAATGGATGTCCAGTGCTCAAAACAGAAGGAACTGGAAAGTTGCTGGAGAGGCCTTCATCCTGCAGTGGATTGAAAATGGCTGATGATGATGATGATGATGTTAGCTATTCAGACCACACCACCACACAGTGTGATCTGAGTAGCTAACACAGCAAAAGTTTGCAAGGGAAAACAATAGCAGCATGTGTGAGAAACTTTTTCAAAGCTTTAGTTTGTATATTTAGCTTTATCACATTTAAAATAAATACAATCACTTTATAAAATTTCAGCTACATCTTCTAAATTTGATATTTGGCCCATAGCCAGAAAAGTTCAGCATCAAATGACAAACTCATCAGTCAGATCACAAAATCATGTATATAACCTTGTAGTACCATTGGAAAAATGATTACCAGCACCACAACCAATCAGCAGCTGTTCAAAACTAGGAATTCAATAAAATTTGTAATGTTTAGTTTTGAAAATAATTATTGATATTGTTTATTCATAGAAACATTGTTTTTTTAAATTTTTTCTCACATGTTTATTAATTTCTCACTTAAATTATATTTGCAGAAGAATTTTACTATAGATAAATTTCTCAGTGAACATAGAAAGCGTGTTTGCTTAGAAAAGCTCCGTGATGATCTTGGGATATATCTTCGTGTGCTCCATTCTGCAATGGTTGAACTAATCAATAAAGATTATACTGATTTTGTCAATTTATCCAGTAATCTGGTATGATTATCAAATAGTAAATTGTTTAATATTGTTTGATTAATTTTAATAACAATTTTGTGTATTTTGTGTGATTGTTAAGTGCAATGATTATTTTATGATTGCTATTACGCTATTTTAAAAATTGTAGAATGATATTAAATTCATTTTTTATTAACTTTAAAATATGCATTCCATATTTAGCAATGTGTTTATTTAGCCATGTGTCATTTATTTATTTTAACCCATAGCCAAGTACATACAGCAGTCAAATCAACTTGCCACTGCCATGAAACTTTTTTTTCTTGGGTTTTTGACCACTTGCTCATCAAGCTGTAAATTACAGTGTGTATCAAAACATATGTGAGCTTTTGATTCCCTGTTAAAATTTCTACAAATAATTGATAATTATCAGGCAGGTTTAGAAAAAAAGGTTTGATCATCTTGTGGGTTTGACTTTTTGAATGGCATTATGTATGATATTACCCGTTACAAATTAATTTCATGAATGGTCTTATTCTAGCAGAAATTTCTTTTTGATAATATATTCCAGGTATTTCTTGTTTTCTATGAGAAAATTAATCATCACTTCATTCCCATGGTCACTAGATATATATTGTACAAAGGGAAACTTGCTGGTTTTAGACAGAATCCCTATTTTTATTGTTAAATTTACTAGCTCTTTTATCTTTTTTAACTTCTTGCTACTATTTTTAACATGTGTTCAGAATTAAATTATTTCCCTGATAGCTGAAGAGAATATTCTATATTTATTGTTAAGAAAATGTTGATTCTAGTTCAGCTAATAAATTGAACACTTGCATCTTTCAACGAATTCTTCTGTTGAGTTTAATGTCCTGAATTAGGGTGACCATATTTTTTTTAGAGAAACTAGGACATTCCCATTTTTAAAAAGAGAACAAAACTAGGACATTTTAAACTTTTTTAATTAACAAAAAATTATGAACGTTATATGATTTATTGATAAAATAGAAATTTCTTCTGATAAAATAAAACAGACATTCTTTTAAAAATACACTTAATACTTTAAAAAAATTAATATTTTCTAAGATTTTCGGCCATTTAGTTATTTGATCTTAAAATTCTTGGCATTTCTTTTTCATATTATGTTTAGTAAACAATAAGCCTTTATTTACTTCAAACTAACAGGTTTCTTCCCTTTTGGTTCATCAATGAAGACCAAATATAGAAGGAATAAATACTATAATTTTTAATAATTCAGAACTTAATTCTAAAGTTTGACAAAAAAAACACATTCCTTATGCAGTAGTTCATCAATTTCTTATTTTTTCCATGAATTTTATACCATGAAATTAATGAACAGCCTTGAAGAATGGATAGGGTGACTATATATTTTTTATGAAAACTAGGATAGCAGAGGAAGAAATTAATTTTAGGAAGAATACAAAAATAGGACTAAATTTTTTTTATTGCAAAAGATAAAAAAACAGAAAATAGTGGCAAAATCAAATACATCTTGTTGACATAAAAATTAAATAGAAAAAAACATTTAATAATTCATTGAAATTAATATTTACTTGAAGATAAAATTTCTGCTAAAACTTTTGGTTCATTAATTATGTGGTTGTAAAATTCTTCATGTAATTTGTATATTATATATAGTAAATAATATTCCTTTAACAGCTTCAATTTTTAATTGGTTTCTTTCCTTTGTCCACTGACTATTTATCAGTGAAAATACACATTCAACATTTGCATTGTGGCCAAATACACAAAAGATGAATTGTACAATTTTTAGTAACTCTGAAGTTAATTCAGAAGTTTTACATTGTTTAAAAAACGTCACCCATTTCTCATTTGCAGTTAATGTATTCCATTTCTCATTTTCTTGTTGTGTTTCCAAGAATAACTTTAAATTATGCCATTGATCAAACAGTTTATCATCATCGACTGTGACTCCCTTCTCACAAAGATATTCTAAGCAGGAATGAACATTGTCCCATGAAGGAATTTCTGCCAAATCGATCCATTCTAAGATTTGAAACTCATCTGATGGTTTTAACCATGATTCAATATATTTTAAAGTACGGCCATACAAATTCTCGATTTGAACTCTAAACTGTGTGACTTCATTTTCCTTACCCTTTTCTGTTGCAATTTTTAGTATTGAGCACACTTTTAATGGAAGAAATTTATTGGTTTTCCTCTCCTTGAGCAAATGAAAAAAACAGTCTTAAGGATTTTCCACACTTCAATTATTGAAATATAGTCTCTTTCAATACGTTTTATATTTTCTTGAAAGACTGACACGAATGAATGAGCGAATGAAAGGTATGCCTCATTCATATCATCATCAAACAATGTTTGCAATATTGTTGGTGAATCTTCCAGCGACAGAAAATAGTATTTAAACCCTTCATAAAGTTCTAAAATGAGATTTATGGCTGGAAAGAGAGATAACCATTGCGTTTTGGTATAGTATAAAGGTTGCTTATACAGATGGGCCTTGATTAATGCGATTAATTCGTCCCGCGAGTGCATCGTGCAAAACAGAAACGCGTTAATCGAATATCATAACCAATAGGAAAAATTATAATTGGTCCTTGACCTTCTGGAATGTCTATAAAGAATTTTAAAAATACCTTTTAAATAACTTTTTAACTGTATATAATGTACAAGATAATGAAAATAATTATGGAATTAAATGTTTATTGCATAAAACAGTGGTTCTTAAACTGTGCGCCATGGAATATTTTAAATTTTTGAGGGAAACACAGCGATACTCGACATCTGTCAGACACCACGTGAACTACTAGCTCGAGGTAGTTCACAGTTTCAGCATTTCTTATTAAGTTGTTTGGACCTAACTACTAAACGAAACTGTTAAGTATTTCTTTTGGTCTGGGTGTGCCTTGAAAAAATTACTGAGACACGGAGATGTGGCAAACACAATTCGCCTAAAAACTGCAGCAATTTTACACCATGCTCGCCCCACTTCTTCCAATCTCAGCCACAAACAAATTTCTGCCCTTAAGACACTGAAACAAGACTCATCCATCGTCACCCTACCGGCAGATAAAGGACGTTGAACAGTCGTAATGAACTGCATTACGAGACAAAAGCCTTGCTGCTCTTGCAGGACACTTCTGTTTACCAACCCTTAACCGTTCCTCCCATCAAAGCTTTGGAACGATGGGAGTCGAAAGTGAACATCCTCGTCAACAGTTGGCTCAAACAGAAGAAAATAACAGAATCAACATGTAATCACCTCCGTGCCTCCGACTGCCAGATTCCACAATTCTACTGACTACCGAAAGTTCACAAAGAAGGCACACCGCTAATACCCATTGTATCCTGTTGTGGCTCACCGAGTTACGAATTAGCTAAGTTTGTCTCGAGGCTCCTTTCTCCCCTTGTAGGCAAGACCACCAACACCATCTCCAACAGTAATGAATTCATAGAAAGGATCCGAACCATATCCATCTCACAAGATCAAGTCATGGTATCATTTGATGTAGTTTCATTTTTTACCTCCACCCCAGTAGAACTTGCCATCACATGTGCAAAGCAACTCTTAGATAATGATGAAACCCTTGGCAGCAGAACCAAACTAACACCAGACGATATCTCCACCGCCCTCAGACTGTGCTTAACAGGTGGTGCAATCATGTTTAACGACTCCATTTACCAACAAGTACACTGCACAGCCATGGGTTCCCCGGTTAGTTCGGTCACGGCAAACATCGCGATGGAGGAATTAGAGGGTCGTGCATTTACAAATGTACCAGATCCCATTGCCTTTTGGTGTCACTACATGGACGATGTGTTCGTGGTTATCCCCAGAAATTCAGGTGACCGAATCTTAGACCACCTCTATTCTCTGTGGCCTTTCATAAAATTCACGATTGAGCTAGAATCGGACAACACCATACCATACTTAGACACCCTTGTCTGGCGCGAGGGCACACGCTTGAAGATAATTGTCCATCGTAAACCTATGTGTGCTGGCGAATTTACCAACTTCTGGTCAGCATACGCGCGTAGCCATCTTTTTGCCACTGCACGAACCTTGCTAACTCGTGCCTGGACACACTCTAGCTCTGTAAATGAGAGGCGCACCGAAATTGCTAAAGTCAAGATGGATCTTACGAGGTGTGGCTATCCCATTAATATCCTTGACAGGTGTGACCTACAGCCACATGGCCACATAACGACCAACAGAAACATCCAAGGTGATGACTCAGCCACGAGCGCCTTTATCCTATACTACCCAAACCTATCGCAACAGGTTTGTAGAATCTTAAAATCACATGGGATAAAATGCGTACAACTTCCAGGCAGAAAATTACGATCCCTCATCTCTAAGGTAAAAACACTTGTCCCCACCCTACTACAAAGTGGATTGGTCTACTGCATCTCTTGCCATGACTGCACTAGCTGATACATCGGGGAAACTGTGAGACGGCTCGAAAAATGCCTTTCTGAACACAAAACAGCAATCTGCTTAGCGGATGTGGAGCACTCAGCTATTGCCGAACATGTTTGGGTGACTCACCACGACATTGACCCACACCACGATGTTGTGATTGTGGGTAAGTCCCGCCACTATCGGCGACGCACCTCTTTGGAGTCGTTAAACAGCAAATGCTCCAATACCTCAGTGAACAGGAACAGTGGATGTCAAGTCCACCCTATCACCGAAACAACAAACCTGTCCATTGACAAACACTGGCAATGTCCGCATACATCACAGCCACAGGCTTCAACATCCAACAATCAATCACGCACTTCATGAAAAGATTGGCAGTACATGCCCTCATGCTCCATTCTTAACTGTCAATTTAACTGAGGAAGGTTGACAAAACAACCGAAAGTTTTTATTTTTTATGTATCTAATCTAATATATGTATATTTTCTTATTATTAAACTTGTCACAATCTACTTTTGTATCCGTTTCGCTCTGAGCAACTGTAATTTGATATTAATCCTTGTTAGGTACAATAAATTTTTCCAAAACATTTGATGAAGCCGATGCACATCTGGTGTTATGCTTATGTTTTTCAGTGTTCAGATGTTCTTTCAAATCAAGTTTTCCTTTATTTGTAACAGAAATAATACTATTGCAAATGATACAGATTACATCATGTTTAGTTTTACCTTTCTTGAATGAAGGATGTTCTTGAAGCATTTCATTAGTTACTATGCACTTCCTTTTTCTCATGTTTTTGCAGCAATACTGCATTCCATACATTGCTATCTTTTGAAAAACAGTAGCAACTACTTGCTAGGGACAAAACATAAAATGATACTTTGATATTATCGATGTTTTTGCTGCGATAGTGCGTACTTTGGCACTTTTCTGTTATAGCCACCGTAACTTCTGCACTATCTATTGGCGGCCGCGTAAGCTATAACGCTCTCCATTGACGTAGATATGACAGCACGTGTGGTCTGTGATATTTAATGAAAACCCAGCGATAGCGCAGCAGTCACGGTGGATATAATAGAAAAGTACCCGTACTGTATGTACCATGATTGTATCACTCACATTCTTATAAGTGAGTAATACTTATAATTCTTATAAGTATGTATCACTCACATTCTTGTAAGTGATGCTTAAATGAATACAGAGGGTGTAAAAATTTAAAATGAATGTAAATCTCGAGTTGTAAATTGGAAAATTAAGACAAACGAGGACAAATTTTAAAAAACCGCGATGACATCCAAGGACACCTTAAAAAAGAAGACATGTCCTCGGAAACCCGGACTTATGGTCAACCTATCCTGAATCTTATCTGTTGATTCTGATTATGGTCATTACAGGTAAAAAGGATCTTCAGAATTTATATTTTAATCCCTACAATTTTTTTTTTTTTTTTTTTTACTACTTGGACAATTAAATAAATTCCTTGCTTGATTGGTATATTTAGATATGTTCTCTGACTTTGATGCAGGCAACTCTAAAACTCTGTTATGCTTTCTTCAGGACTACCATTTCATCTCTAGTCCTTCAAAAGTGTACCTTTAAAATAAAATTAATCCTTTACTCCAGTAAGAGGATTTTGGTCAGAAACATATGCAGATGGATCTTGCGAAGTAGAACACCAGTGGAATAAGAAAGTGTAAAAAAGTGACACAGCACAGGAGTCAACTCGGGAACACAGGTTTTGAGAACAAAGATAATTGAAAGTGCCACCAGTACCTGGCACTTTCATTAGCCTTGTTGGGAGAAGAAAGCCACCGTCCCAGGCAAAAAGGAGCAACGATGGACAAAAATAAACAATCCTCGTGTGGATCTTATGATCTAGATCTAGACAAACATAATCCAGATCATGACGACACAAATATATCCCATGCTAAGAGACAAAAAAAAAAAGGAGAAACAGATAATACCACTCCTCTCTTTTTAATACTACACTCCTCCACAGACCAACCATTGAGTAAGCTGTGCCCATTTTTGATACAGAAATGTCTCGAAAATGTGGCTGGCCCTCCAAAAATGGTTTGGCAATTAAGATCCGGAGATTTATTAGTTGAAATAACCGAACATAGACATGCTGAGAGACTATTGAAAGTATCTACTTTTGGTGGAATTCCCACGAAGGTTACCCCACATGGCACCTTAAACTCCTCTAAAGGGATAATATCAGAGTGGGATCTATTAAACATATCAGAGGATGAATTTGTGCGTGAACTAAGAGATCAAAACAAACCAAAAGAATTGTCATTAAAAGAGATGGAGAGCCTGCCCCTACATGGTGATACTAACATTTAAAATGCCAAATCTACCCACTTCTAGTAAAGTTGGTTATCTTAGATGCCAAGTAAGACATTACATTACAAATCCAGTCCGGTGCTTTAAGTGCCAAAAATTTGGTCATTCCCAAGCTGTCTGCAGAGGTGTAGCCACTTGTGCTACATGCGGATTAAAAGAGCATACAGACAAACTGTAACACTGAAATGCAAATTTGTCCTAACTGCCATGGTAACCACTCTGCCTTCTCTAAGAAATGCCCTCAATGGAAAAGAGGCCGATCGGGCTAGCCGGGTTGGTAAAGTACCTGCCTAGCAACCCAAAGGTTGCGGGTTCGAATCCTGCCTCGGGCTTGGATCAAAGTACTGCAAAAACCTTGGGAGGTGCATTATGGCCACAGAAGCCGATGCGCCAACAACTACCAAAAAAAAAAAAAAAAAAAATGGAAAAGAGAAAAGAATATTCAAAAATATGAGATTGAGCAGAAAGTATCATATCAAGAAGCTAAAAAACATTTTGCAGTACCTGCTAAGTCACCTACATATGTTTCAGTTACCCAACGGCTATGCTCAGTAGCAACTCAGACTGACTGCTCAGTCCCTCCAGATATAGGCGCCTCCGTAGCCAGGTGGGCAGGAGCAGCAGTGCGTAGCACACGCTTCTTGATTAGACAAGGGTTCGAGCCCGTGCCCACCAAATACGGAGGATACAGAAAGGTCAGGGAATGACCACCGCATATCCCGGAGCAATATGGCCTTAGTTGCTAATGCTCCTAAAAACCAAAAAAATAACAACCCTCCAGATATCTCAATATCTGGTTGGGCTAAATCACTCCTCTCCTCATCAAAGGAAAAACCTACTCCCAAATATGCTACTCGAGAAGCAGATACTCCTGTAACAATACCTCCGGATAAGAAACCTAATGAACAACCAAAGGAATGAGCCAAGAGCCCTGAAAGAAGCAATGCATCTAAATTTATATTCAATACCATGGATATTGATGAAAAGATAGATGAAGATGATTCAGTTCTTGAGATTCATCCAGAGGATGACATTGAAACGGGTAGGCCAATCTTCCCAAAAAAAGAAAAAGCAAAAGTAGATAAACGCAAACAAAAAAATCTGCCATAAGTAACCAAACTCATCAGTTAAAACCAAACAATGCACACAGTGATTCAATGGAATTGTCGTGGACTTCGTGCTAATTTAGATGACTTTTATGATCTCCTAAGTGAATATAAGCCTGTTGCAGCATGCATACAAGAAACAAACCTAACGAATGCAGTATCTATAACAATCAAACACTTCACAATTTATAGAAAAGATAGAAATTGCTCTAATGCAGCACATGGAGGAGTAGTGCTGTTAGTAAACTCTTTAATTCCCTCCAGATCTATTCCCTTGCGAACACCATTGGAGGCAATTGCGGCCCATATCACTATTGGCATAACAATAACATTAGTCTCATTGTATCTGTCACCAAACCAAGCTTACACCCTTGCTGATTTAGATGACCTAGTAAGACAAATATCTGCTTCTTTCTGAATTCTGGCTGATTGGAATGGCCATAACCTCCTATGGGTTCTCAACATCTTGACTGCAGAGGACAAATACTTTGAGAAATTCTTGGATAAACACAATCTAACTATTTTAAACACCGGTGATCACACATATGTGCATATACCATCTGGTTCAAGCTCTGCCATTGATCTATCAATATTCTCCAACAATATTTCCTCTCATAGATTGGACAGTTACTGACAACCCTCTTGGTGTAAGGTGTATTTAGTGTCAGACGGCACCAGGGGTTTCCCTCATCTCCACATAGTTTTCATTGTGGGTGTACCAGTTCACTGGAAATGCCAGAGATTTAAAAGTGTATGGATATTGTATATGTGTAGTGCCGTGTAGCATTGTTCATCTGGTTGTTTAGCCGCTGGATCCCTGCTGAGGCCCAACGTTGCCCCACTTTCGCCCAGTGGAGGCAGACCAGGAACCCAGTAGACTTAAGTTACTCTGGCAGGTCCTGCCACCTAATTTCCTGAGATTTCAGTGGTTAGGACCTAAAAAAAAAAAGTAAAGAAATAAAATAATAATAAAAAAAGATAAATAAATAAAATAATAATAAGAAAGATAAATAAATAAAAAAATAAATAAATAAAAAAAAATTTATATTGTATTTATATTGCATGCATATATGCGCATGCATACAAGCACATATATACACACATGCACATATGTACACACAACGTGCATACATGTGCCAGTGTCAATCGTAGGGTTGACGTCACTTGAGTTGGGTGTATATATGTGCATACAAGTACATATATACACACATGCACATATGTACACACAACGTGCATACACATACCAACGTCAATCATGGGGTTGATGTCGCTTGAGTTGGGCCAGAACGCGGGTGAAGATATTTTGGATGTAATTAAATTTAGGTGTGTGGGGCTTCGCTAGCGTGAAGATAGAGAGGGAGGCTGAAGACTGGGAGGGGGTAAGACAGAAGTATGGAGCCAATAGGGAAGACAGCCTCAAGTTTCAGTGTGGCATGCCCATGCCCCACCAGAGTTGAAATGAGAGGGGGAGTGACGAGAGAATCGTCTCCCCGGGGAGTAGGGTTTAAAGGTGAAGGGGGCTAGGGTGCCCTCTTCAGGCTGCCGTGAGGCTTTGGGAGCTAGGCTGCAGTTTGTTGTTCGTTGTCTCTATTCTTGTCCACTTGATTCAGATTGGGACACTCATGAGCCAATCCATGTCCTTTTTTTTTTTTTTTTCCTCGTTGATTCTCTTTTCTTCTTTTTCCCTTCTTTTCTTTATTCCTTTCTTTTCCATTCATTTTCTTTTCTTCCACAGTTTTCTTTTCCAGGAGTTGTCTCTGTCTTATGCGATTTATGTTACTGTACTATCAGTCTCGATGTATGACAATTAACACCCTTCTCCTTGTGAAGAGGTCCTGTGCGTACTGGGAAAGTGCTCGGTACTCCTCTTCCGTGTCAATGAAGTAATGTTCAAGTCCTTTGGGCAGATGATGGATTTTCGTGATGAGGGTGCATCTGAGGTCTTCGTATCGTGGGCAGTCGTAAAGCAGGTGGTCCCAGCTTTTGACCTCCCCGCACGTGCAATTTGGGTCATTGGCGAGGCCGAAGCCGAACAGTTTCTGGTTGAAGGGTCCATGTCCTGTGAGTAACAAGGTCAGGTGCAAGCCTGGGAAGAACCAGCCCGGTTGCCTTGGGTATATTTTGTTCAGTTCTGGAAAGAATTTACGATTGATCTCGCCCTTTGTCGTCTCTGTCCATCTTTGTTGCCACTCCTGAAGGAGGTAGGTCTGTAGTCGTGCTCTTTCCATTTTTTGACTGCTTGCTGGGTTGATTGTGAAGTCCTGATGATTTGCGGCCACTCCCTTTGAGTGCAGGTAGAGCAGTCCTGCTTTCACAGCTTCTAAATCCAGGGGTAGCGCTCCAACAAGCACCTGCAGTGCAGGTGTGCTTACCCTGCGGCAAGCTCGTGTGGTTGTCAATAGGATGGTCCTATGTGTCATATCCAGGATTTTCTTGTTGGTTACCAGTGATGTTTTGGTGTACCATACTGCAGCTGCATAGATTATTGCTGGGATGAAGGTTGACTTCTAATATAGCATTAGGGTTCGTTTTTTCAGTACCCAATCCTTCCTTGTAATCCTAGCCACTACGGTTGAGTATCTTCTTATTTTCATTCTTATGTGTTTCAGGTGAGGTATGAAGGATAGGTTATTATCCAAGATAACTCCTAAGTACTTCATTTGCTTGGTGAGTTTGATGGTCAGGCCCTTTATTTTTATTTGGGGCGGACGTTGTACCTGAAGAGTTCCTTTCAGCAAGATGGATATGGTTTTCGTCGGTGCAATTTTTACCTGGTTTTTTGTGGCCCAGTATTGTAATTTCTGCATTGCCTGACCGATGTTTTCCAGTTGGACTCCGGAATCTGCCTCAATAGTAACAATGAGATCGTCCACAAAGGCCTGGGCCTCAGCCAGCCCCAAGTCCTGGCACAGGAAATCGTCCACGACCATGTTCCAAATGAGAGGACCCAAGACAGACCCCTGTGGATATCCCCTATGCATGTTTCTTGTGATTTTTTGATAATTTGTGTTTATTTCCACTCTTCTGCCTGAAAGGTAGTCTTCCATTGCTTTGTATAAGTTGATTGGTACTGCAGCTTCTCTCAATCTGTTCAGGACGCGCTTGGCCACCAAAGTGAGTCGAATGCCCCGGCAACGACTGAAATGACCAATAGATTTTTTTCCTGCACTCTTGTGCTTTCCTAAGCAGATCTCCAAGAGCATCCACTGTAGAGGATCCTGGCTTAAAGCCAAACTGATTTTTAGCTGCCAGGCCTGCCACTTTCATAGTGGTTCTGTATCTGCATGTGGAGCAGCCTCTCATATAATTTTCTGACTACTGAGAGCAGAGTGATGGGTCTGTATGATGATGGACATTCTGGGTTCTTAGTAGGGTTTTCAGAATTAGCTTGGTGTTTGCAGTTTTCCCCGCCGCAGGGAATTTCCCTGTTTCCAAACATCTGTAGAGGGTGAGTAGGATTTGCAGGGCAATTTCTACTATTTTTTTCAGTATCTCCGGTTTGATCATATCAAGTCCCGGGCATTTGCGGTTTTTGATCCTGGTAGCAGCCACGCCGAGTTCTTCATGGGTGAAGGGGGGCTCGAGCGCAGGGGTGATATATTTTTCATTTTCTTCGCAGATCTTATGTTGTTCTTGCAGAGTTAAGGTCGCGGGTTCCTTGAAAATTGTGTCGAGTATATTGCCCATTGATTGCTTCCAGGTGGTTGTATAGTCTCCTTGTGAGGTCCTGTGGTGCTGATCACCTCCCACCCTGGGCAATTTGTTTGTAGTAACCTTGTAAACTACACCCGAGGGATCAGTTCTTCCTGTCATGGATACTAGATGCTCCCAGGAACGCTTCTTGCTTTTCTGTATCGTGTTCTTATAGTGATTTCTGGCTTCTCGATAGCACTGTCTTAAAGCCTCCACTTCGTGTGCGGGCCAAGTCCTACGGGCTCTCTGAAAATCTTTCCTAGCTTTTTGCATCTGGCGTCGAAGCACTGCTATTTCTGGGGTCCACCAAGGAACAGCACCAGGTTTTGGGTTTTTTCTTTTGATTGTTCGATCGCTAGTGGTTTGTATTAGGTCTGTGGTCTCCCTCAGCAGGTCATCCGGGTCATTCTGTGGGTTTATACTGGCAGGGTTGCTTTCTATGGCTGTGATGAGCAGGTTTTTGAATGACATCCAGTCTGCTTTGGCAACTGCATATCTGTTTTTCTGTTGGTTTGTTAGTGTTACTGTTGTCAGTTGTCTGATTATTTTAAAGGTGATTGCACAGTGGTCTGAGGTAGTCCATGCCTCCTCCACCTTCCAGTCAGTCACAAATCCCGCCAAGTGTTCCTAGTGGCTAGGGATACATCAATTGTAGCCTCCCAGAGGGTGTTGCAAAAGGTTGGCAAGTGGTGAGGTTGATTTAGCGCTGTCAGCTGTGATCCTGCCAAGTAATCCTCAAGGAGTTGACCATTTTGGGTTCCATGCCTGCCAGGGGTAGTACTGTGCCATGTCTGAGATTGACAGTTCACGTCAGCTCCTATGACGATTTTTTGGTTTGGTAGGATGTCCTGCAGGCATTGAAGATAGTCGATTGCAAAATCTATCTGTTGTCCTTGTCTACAATAGAGTGCCACAACGTACAGGTTCCCTAAACCTGTATTTAGCTGGGCACAGGTGGCCCACTCCATGCAGAACTGTGTGATTTAGTCACTGTGATATTGCTGTTCCTTACCAGGACAGCAGCCCATGGGGTGTCTTCAACTGTGTGTGTGTATCACTTTGTAGGTGAGTGGGCAGCCTACAACCCATTTCCCATGCGAGTGTGGCTCCTGTAATATGATGACATCCATGTTTTCCTCTTCAGCTTTAACCCGGATCTGTTCGGCTACTGCTCTAGCCCTCTGCGCATTTATTTGAATTATTTTTAGTATATTTGTGTTGTAAGCTTTAATTTTCGTCCCCATAGTTAATCCTACTTTGGTATAAACTCTTGGCTCGTTGGTATGTGGGACACATGGGGTCTCTCAGTGAATGCTTGTACTCTAGCTTTAAGTTTTTACAGTTTATGTAGGTAGGTCCCACATCTTTGTGGGGGCAGGCATTATATTCATGGCCTTTTTCTGAGCAGTGGCCGCATGTTGGGGTGGTTTGTGCACATGTATGCGTGGTGTGACCGAACTTGCAGCAGCGGTAGCACTTTGGAACGACCACACGTTGCTGATATCGGTAGCAGCCCCATTCTATAAACACCCTTGTTTGGTTCTTCAGGGTTTGCCAGGCTTCCGGGGTTAGTTCTACTACCCAGTTTTTGTCTATTCCATCCCTCGCTTTAATGGAGTATTTGGGCATTGCTATCTCTTGTGGATTTTTGTTAGGGATTTTACCCTGTAGGTTTCTATGGTAGAGTTCGTACGCTAATTGGTTCGGTGTGATGTCTTTATCTGTGTCGTATATTATTATGGCTGGCCCTTTTCTTTTGGGTGGTTCAGCTGTTAGACCCAAAGTGGCTATTTTGAGGTTTTTGTATTATTCCTAGCATCTCTTGCTTTGTCTCGGTTTCTATTACCAGTCCTATGCTCCTCATCTTGCGTATTTCTCTGATTTGGGTTTGTTTGAGGTCTTCCTTCATGGTGCTTATTAGTTTTGCCTTAATTTCTTCACTTGTTCTTATTTCCTCGGCATTTTTGGGCCTTAGTATTACCAGGTTTGGCGTTGGGAGGAGTGTCTTTTTCTTTGGCTGTTCATTTCTTGGCATCTGTGTCACAGTTAGTGGATTACTCAGTACACTTGCATAGGTAGGGGTGCGCTGTTGCATTTGTTGTGTGACCCTACATTCCTGGTAGGCCTCCAGTTTGGCTGCATTTCTTTCTGCCTCACTGCGAACCTTGTGGAAGACCGTCTCCAGCTTGATCCATATTCCAACAATATCATCCCTAAGGGCGGCTGAGATTCTACTTGTGGAGTCTTTCAGTTTGTTTTCAAGACTCTCTTGGTAGTGACCACTTTCCAATCATCTGTAATTTCTGTACAAGTTCTCCTCCGCAGAGTACCAATAGAACAATTTGGAAATTTGACAAGGCCAACTGGACTAAATATCAAGAAATAGCTCATTTAGATTCCACATCCTTGCAACTGACAAGATTGATTCTGCAGTAAGCTATATTACACAACAAATAATGACAGCAGCTGAATCTGCTATTCTGAAATCATCATTTAAAATCCGACCCCATCCAAAAATGTGGTGGAATGAAGTCTGTAGCATTGCTAAAAGAGAAAGGAATAAATAAATAAAGGAATAAAAAAGGAAAAAAAGGAAAAGGAATAATAAATAAATAAAGAGAAAGGAATAAATAAATCAGTTTAGAAAACATCCAACCACAACCAACCTCCTACTGTTTAAGAGAGCAAGGGCTAAGGCTCGTCATGTAAGACAAATGAGTAAAAAAGAAGCATGGGCACGCTATGCTGTCACCATTAACAGATTCACAGATACTGCTACAGTCTGGAAAAAAATCAAACGTATCAATGGCAAATACTCACTTGCTACTTCTCCGATTCTATTTCTGAAAGAAAAGGAAATTTCTGAACCTGTGGAAATTGCTAATGCATTCGGCTCGTCTTTTGAAACACTCTCAGCTGTTTCCACCTATGAACTAGCCTTTCAGTCGCTAAAATGCAGTACAGAAAAGTATAGACTGAATTTTAATACTGCTTTCCAACATTCATACGATCTGCCACTGACTGTGACTGAATTGCATAATGCGCTCACAAAAGTGAAAAACAGTGCTTCCAGTCCTGATGGAATTTATTATGCAATGATTTCCCATTTAAGTGAAAGATCATTAAGTACTCTCTTACAACTCTATAATAGAATTTTCTTAGAGGAATATTATCCCACCAGCTGGTGCTATTCTTATGTGCTGGCCTTCCCGAAACGAGGAAAAGACCTCACAGATTTAACACACTGTCGACCTATCTCCCTAATAAGTTGCTTGGGTAGAACAATGGAAAAAATAGTTAACGCCCAACTAACATGGTATTTGGAGACTCAAAACATTCAACGCTTGATCTCATTATCAAAGCGGAAGGAAATATTCGAAAAGCCTTTCTAAGAAATGAGCACTTTGTTATGATATGTGTTGACATCTAAAAAGCATTTGATACAACTTGGCGTTATGGGATTCTTCATGACTTATATAAATCTGGTCTTCGGGATCATCTCCTGAAATATATTCAAAACTTTCCATCTAACAGATCCTTCCAGGTCCACTTCCATTTGTCACTTTCTGAAACATACGTACAAGAAGAGGGAGTTCCCCAGGGATCAGTGCTGCGTGCAACACTTTTTGCCATCAGGATCGATTCTATAACCAAGTGTATACCTAACACAGTTGATGCATACCTGTATGCTGACGACTTTGCCATTTCATATCATTCTCAAAATATGTGACTTATTGAGAGGTAGTGCCTTCGTAGCCAGGTGGGAAGGAGCAGCAGTGCGTAGCACACGCTTCTCTTGATTATACCGGGATTCGAGCCCGTCACCACCAAATACGGAGGATGCGGAAAGGTCAGGGAATGACCACCGCATATTCCCGGAGCAATATGGCCTTAGTTGCTAATGCTCCTAAAACCAAATAACGAACATTGAAAGGCAACTAAAGGCTCCATTAATAGAATAGTCTCTTGGTCCAAAAACAATGGTTACAGAATTTCTAAATCCAAAACAACTGCAGTACACTTCTGTCGTAAATGTACATTGCATCCTGATCCATCCAGACCTTCAGTTAGACTCTCATTGTATCACATTTCAGCCAAGTACTTGTTTTCTTGGTATAATACTTGATATAAAACTAAACTTCCGTGAACATATAAAATATATTCGTACCAGCTGTCTTAAGAAACTAAATATTCTCAGAGTAATCTCCTCTGTGTCATGGGGTGCAGATTTTTACATGTTTCTACATTTATATTGCTTATTAATTAGATTCCGCTTAGACTATGCATCTCCAGGCCAAGTGTACTGAAATGGTTTGATCCCATTCATCATAGTGCACTTTGAGTTGCACTGGGGACCTTTCGTACCTCTCCAATTGTAAGTCTATATATGGAAGCCCATGAACCGCTGCTAGATCTTCAACGACAAATTCTTCTCCTAAATTATCCCTCTAAAATCAGCAGCCTTCCACATCACTCAATATGGCAATATCTCTTCAGACCAGAATGGGAAAACCTTTATCGAACTAAATCACATCTCAACAAACCGTCTGGCATTAGGCTTCAAGCTCTAAACACTAGCTGGGGATTCAACATGAATAACATACTGCAGGATACTATCATGGAAATCCAGCCATGGCAAATACCCACAATATACGTTGACAGATATTTTCAGAAATGGGGGAAGAATAATCTTCCAGATACTAACATTAGACAATTACATCTGGCCCACACTGATCATTTTAGAAGTTACGTTCAGCTATATACAGATGGATCCAAGACAGCCAATAAAGTTGGTACAGCCATAGTCTTGCCGGATGCTATCATTGCCAATCAGCTCCCCTCAGAATGTAGTACTTATACCGCAGAGTTATATGGTATCCTATTAACCCTCGAGAACATAAAAGAAGTCTCATATGCTCAATCCATCATATATACTGATTTGTTAAGAGCCATGAATTGTATACAATGTAAACGCTCCAGCAATCATCCTGTGATACAGAAAATCTGGTCTGAGTTAATGGAAATTCATACACTTGGCCACCACACAATTTTTTGTTGGATTTCTGGACACTGGAATCCCAGGAAATGAACAGGCAGATTTAGCTGCTAAAAATGCTCCAAATCCGATCTCTCACAATTTCAGGACACCATATGTTGACTGTAAATCCATTATACAACAGACCTCTAAAGAATAGTGGAAATGTATATGGAAAAAGAAACAAATAATAAACTTTTTGAAATAAAAAGAGAACCCAAACAGTGGCAGTCCAGTCTAAGAGGAAATAGAAAAGAAGAAACTGTACTAGCACGACTGCGCATTGGTCATACATACCTCACTTACAGTTACCTATTAAGAAAGGAAGATGAGCCACAGTGCAGTAACTGTTCATGGCCACTTACTGTAAAGCATATCGTCATAGAATGGCCACTATATCGAAGAGAGCGAAAAACTGCTTTCTCTTCACATTTAAAAAATTGCAATCAATTAATACTACAGAATGTTCTAGGAGATCGTCAGGATACGGATGATGTTTTTGTTTTTCTAAAATCGATTGATAAATATCACCTTGTCTGAACTTTTGTATCAGAGTCAAAACAAACAAGAAAAATATACTAACCAGAAATATGTGCATTATAGCTATTGTTGCTGATGCACAACAAACCCAACAACAACATTAGCCTTGTTAGCCTTGCATTTTTTCCATCTTTGATTTATATACAAATCACTGTTAATAATTTATGCCCATAATTTATACTGATGACTCAAATTTGGTCTCACGTTTTGTTTTTAAAATTTTAACAGCCTGATTTTAAAAATTTGTTATGTTTTGTCTTTGTCTTGAATCTTCAAAATTCTATAAATCTCTATATCAATAGGAGATTTTTTTTTTTTTTTTTTTTTTTTATCTTCTGTAATTGACAGTACTGCAATCAAAATCATTGTTTCTTCAAGGGCTTTAAAATTCACTTCAAAGTGTCAAAATTAAATCTTTTAAATGTGCACGGAGCCGAAGCAAAATTTGGTACATATTGGTCCTTGAGACTGGTAGACATTCTCTCAGGCATGATAAACTGGGCTTGCTACCTGGAAGTCTAATGCACTGGGGAACTAATCAGGTGACACCTGAGTTCAGTGGACTGAATTTTGGGAAAGTCCAGTTGTTCTCCAACAAACAAACAAATCCTTTTGCTTGCACCTTCACAATGGTGAGACTTTTGGTAACCCTGGGTATGACTTCCATGCAAGTCCAGAAATGTCACCTAGTATACTCGAAATAACCACCCAGGTGTGTGAACCAACATAAGCAGGGGTCAAGGTGTGGTGTCTACATCCCAAGAAGTATGCTGCTTGTCTGTGTTACCAGACAATACAAGGTGGTAGATAACTCTCATAAACCAGTGCAGTAGCATCATTTTGTTTATTGGAGGCTTGAAGTGGTGAAACCCATATTTAGTCTCCAGAGAAAAACTATGGCAACTCACCATCTCTTCCACTATGTAATATTACTGATGTTCTTATCAGCTCTAAAATGTTAGAGCTGATAAGAATGGTACAGCTCTAAAACGATGTTTGCAGGCCAGCTGCTAGATATATTATTAAGTCTCTAGGAGGCATCCAGATCATCTAGTGTATAATCTTATGGCCTCTACTCTGTCAGTTAGTGATTGGGAGTCTAAGTAAGTGTGTGTGGGGGGGGGGGCATTGTGAAGGATCTGGTTATATTCTTGCCACGTGTACACCATATCTAAAAAATTCATTGCTTCATACAACATGCCTTCCCCACATTTTCTTACTGTTGAATTCATCACCAATAGTTAAACTAACAAAACATTTATCTGCAAAAAGATCTAAACCTCCCAAACAGTTCTTCATTCATTTCACAAATATTCATGGTCACTTCCAATCCCAGTCGTGTCCATTTCCATGTACAATCTGCCAAGCCACACTTACTTTTCCTGACAGAATTTAAATTATTGGTCGATTCAACCATTGCTCATCTCATTTGTTCTAATTATTCACTGTATGATTCCTTTCGCTTCAAAGGTGGTACTTTGCATTTGGTCACTCTGATATACCCTGTCAGAGACTTACTAATTTGGAATCATCTGTTTTCAACCTTCTCTGGCTTAAAATCTCTCTACCACATTCTGTGAAATTCATCTGTTGCATTTATCATTCTCCCAACTCCACTAATCACTTAGAACTCTTTGAAACTTATCTTCCTCCATTCCAACTTTCCTAACAGTGAGATAATTTTACTTGGTGACTTTAATCTTCACAACTTCAGCTGGCATCTGTTTTCTAGCCACACAGATCCATCAGTCGAGATGACGAGACTTTTGCAATTGCCAATGACCTTGCACAGATTGTTCATTTACCTTCTGGAATACGAGACAACCCTAAACATACAGCCAACACACTTGATCTTTTTCTCACAAACAACCCTTTTAAGTATACAGTTGACGTGAGCAATCCTCTAGGCACCTCAGATCACACCTTGGTGATGATCTCTTTTCCAATGGAGCCTTTCACTCATGATCATTCTCAAACTCGTGTTGTTTGGCATTACAAGAATGCAAAACGGGATGATCTGCGAGATTTCTTTTCATTGGTTGGATTACTATTTTAAATTTTAAATTGTAGTGTTTGCTCAAATCATGTCAGTGAAATTATTCTTGTAGGAAATGAAACCTTTTATTCCACACTCCACCTTAAAATCTCATCTTTTATCTAAACTTTGGTTTTCCAATAAATATGCTAAGGGCTGGTCGCAACAATTTAAGCAGTTATTAATCAGTCCAAGCAAAATTTTGAACAGGCCAAGAATAGAAAACCTGCTTATTTTATCATTAGCATTAGTTAGAGGCATTTGATGCAAGAAAGCAAGCTTATGCAGCATCAGCCAAAAAAAAAAAAAATAAAAAATAAAAAATAACCACTTCCACTTCACCCCTCTGTTCATTCGAAATACCTGTCCAGCTGAGGACAGGTATTTCGCCAACCATGCCTTTAGCCAACCATCCGTTGGCTAAAGGCAAATTTCCGCACGTCTATCCTACATCTGTCTTTCCTCAATTTGAATTTATGCCCTCTCAGGTGATTATTCTGAGCAAGAAGAGGAATCCCATCAGCATTGAGCATGCTCAAACCATTCAAGGCTTTATACACCTCAATCAGATCACCTTGCAAGTGTCTAGTCTCCAGACATTGTAGTTTGCAAAACTTAAGCCTTTCTTCGTAAGAGCAACCCTTTGTTCCATTCACTAATTTTGTTACCCTTCTCTGTACTCGTTCCAACAGCTCTATATTCTTCTTAAAATGAGGCCTCCAGACCTGTATACAGTACTCTAGGTGCGGTCTGACCATTGCCTTATACAAGGGAATAATCACCTCCTTATCCCTGCTAGAAAAATTCCTATATATCATCGACAATACACCATGAGCTACTCTTGCAGCCCATCTGCACTGCTCAGAAAACTTCATATCTGCCTGCACAACCACCCCCAGGTCCCTTTCATTCTCTACCACTGCCAGTGTAGTACCACAGAGTTAATACGTTGCTCTGGTGTTGCTGTTTCCCACATGTAGTACTTTACATTTGTCAATGTTAAACTTCATTTGCCACCTCTCAGCCCATCTGCTCAACCTTTCCAGATCCTGTTGCAGCAGCATAGTGTCAGTAGTGTCCTTGTCAGCTCTAAAATGTTAGAGCTGATAAGAATGGTACAGCTCTAAACCCTGCCAACCTTCGTATCGTCTGCAAACTTGGACATTAAGCTTGATATACCATCATCAATATCATTTATAAATATAGAAAACAATAATGGACTCAGTACTGAACCCTGAGGGATATTAGTCCACGATGAGCAGTGTCCATTGATTACCACTCTCTGTCTTCTCTCCCTCAACCACCCCTTTATCCATAGCAGCAATTTGCCTCCAATGCCACACTGCTCCAATTTGTGCAGCAGTCTTCCATGTGCAACAGAATCAAAAGCCTTTCTAAGATCCAAGTATATAATATCAAAGTTATTCCCTGCATCCAGTTCTTTTGTGACTGCATCATAGTATCCAATCAGATTGGTCAGGCAAGACTTCCCCTTAACAAAACCATGCTGTGTCCGAGCTATAACTGAAGTCTTGTCTAGATGATCCACCAGTGCTTCTTTAACCAGTGCCTCCATTAATTTTCCGGGAACAGAAGTTAAACTCACTGTCAGCCTTTGATCCTTCTTTGTCAATTGGGGTCACATTTGTACATCTCCAGTCCATGGGTACCTCTCCTGAGTCCAAGGAAGCTCTCATAATTATGGCTAAGGTTTGCTTACTTCCTTTGCTGCCTCCTTTAATATAACTGGATAGATCCCATCCACCCCAGGTGCCTTTCTTGTGTTTATCTTCAATAATTTCTCCTCCACTTTACTCTCAGTTATTACAAGATTCTCTAGCTTACTGCTAGAGTTGAATACACCTCTGGCATTCCCCTCACTGAATAACTCCTCATGTGTGAATGTCGATGCAAAATATTCATTTAGTTTGTTAGCTACCTGAGCAGGATCATCAGTAGTTGACCCATCGATATCAAGTGGACCAATCTGATTAATCCCCTTCCCTCTAGAGTTTACATAAGTAAAGAACTCTTTACTGTTTTTCTTTGCATCCCTTGCCAAAGATTTCTCGTATTCTGCCTTCGCCTGCCTAACCTCCTTTGTAACTTGGTTACAGATCAACTTGTATCTATCATAGGCTTCTGTGTCACGTGTTAATTTGTATGTATCCCATGCATTTTCCTTCTCTGCCATATGCCTCATTAGTTCATCTAACATCCATTTAGGCCTAAACCTTGAACAATATTTCTTAGTTGGTATGTAAAGCCTAGTAGCTTCCAAGATAACTTCTTTGAATGTTTCCCATTTTGAATTTGCTGTTGGTAACATCATCAGTTGGTCCCACTGTATAGAATTTAAATACTGTCTCAGTCCATCGTAGTCGCCTTTCCGAAAGCAATAACCTTTCCCTTTACCCCTAATGGAAGGTACCTCTTTGAATGAATCCCACTTCAGCACGCTGTGATCACTGCCACCTAGTGGTTCATTTATCTGCAGATTCTTAATGCATGAAGAATCACTACTGATAATCAAATCTAGAGTATTACTCCCTCTAGTTGCCTCCCGAACATGCTGATGTAGAAAACAATCATCCAATAAATCCACAAAAGCTTTGCTAGTGTGTGCGTGACCAGCCCACAAATTCCAGTCAGTATCTGGGAAATTAAAATCCCCCATTATAAGACTCTTTGATTTACTGGCCCGCTTTATTTCCCTGTACAGTTTGTTATTATACTCATCAGAGTCATTAGGCCTATAGCACACTCCTACTCTCAATTTTCATCTCCCAGTGCTTATGTCACACCAAACTGACTCAACACTGCACTGTCCAGCAATGACGACTGGCAAGGAAGAATTCACTTCCTTGTATTTTATGTATTTCTTAACTAATAGCATAACCCCTCCTCCCTTCCTATCCTGTCTATCCTTTCTGTAGACATTGTACTCCCCAAATTGCAGTTCTGCATTCCTTATATCTGTGTGACACCACGTCTCTGAAATCCCAACAATATCTGCCTTTGATGTTTTGAGAAATACCTCAAATTCATCAAATTTAATTACTAAACTCCTAGCATTGGTGTACACGCAAGTATACATGCACCTGTTCTTTTTCTTAGCCACCCTAACACAACCCATGTGTTTACTTGTGCCCCAATGATTCCCAGCAGTCATTCCCTCTGCCAGTGGCTACTGTTAATGTATTAGTCCTTGTATCCCCCAATCTAGCAGTTTTCCGACCCACCTAACACTGCCTCGATAGCATCAGCAAACATTCTTGCATCCTTTCTATTTAAGTGTATCCCATCCCTGTAGAAGCAGTCTCTCCTGTTAACAAGTACAGACCAGGCTGAAAAAAATTCTACCCCTTGAGTCTTGAACAATCTTTCCAGGGCCGAATTGATCGACAGGGCTCTCATCATATACTCCCTCCTATCGTGTCTGGGCAGAATTGCAGACACTTTCAAATTCAACCCTAATTCATGGCTTTCTTTCAACAGTGACCTGTACTTGTTAAGTAATTCCGCCAGTCTCCTACTCTTAATATCATTAGTGCCAACGTGTACAACTATATCACCTTTTGTGCCCTTAAAAGATGATATCCGCTCTACAACGTCATCAACCTTTGCCTGTGCCAGACATACCCTGGTCCTGTTCCACCTATCCTTTTTACAAAGCATGTTTCCCGTTTCCCTGACAATAGAGTCACCAACAACTACTAGTTCCTTTGGGACCAGCGCATTCTGCCTTGGGGGCTGCCGCTGTGTCGCGTGATGACCAAGTGCAAGCTCTGGCATTGGTGTGGTCAGCTGAGAGCTTGATGGCCCCCCTCACTTTTAATCCTTCGAGGGCATCCACCCTGTCCTTCAAGCTCTCATATAGGCCCATAACACCGCTGAGTTGTCGCCTGATTTCCTTACACTACTTGCATCACGCACACACAAAGACATCCCCCATGGCAGTGTCATATCCCATACTCAACTGCTCCACAAACATCAAGCAAGTAGGGCATTTTGAAAGGCTGTGATTCAGAGGGCAACTGCCCCCCTCAGTTCTTCCCTGAGCCAGAGCAGTCCCATTATCTTGAGCCTTTTGCTTTGCTGCTCTAGTCTGAGTCATGATTTCGATTTAATTTCAATAAAATTTCAATTTCAGTACAAAATTAAAACCCTAAACTTGTATTCCAACACAGTTATAACGCTATACAGTAAACCCTCGCTATTCGCGGTATCTGTATTCGCGGTTTCGCGTATTCGCGATTGCTGATTTAATATAAAATGAAACCTAAAAAAATGTGAAATTTAAAGCGCCGTGAATATTATCCGCCATAAAAGAACATGGGCGTGGCTAAAATTATCTTTCCCGGTCAAAACAGCGCTCAGTGGGTGTGGGGAGAGGGGTGACAAAATCGCCAGTGTGGATGTTTTTCGCTAATCCTTTTTCAGTATGTGTTATGCGCTTGCAATGGAAGTTTTTGTCGTTTGCTTTTAATTTATATGCTTATAAATTGAATAAATTTATCAATTTATAAATTGATATGCTTATAAAAGTGATAAATCTACCGTTTTGCAGTGTAAAACAGACTTCGAGTGTGTTAACGGACGAAAGTGATTTTATTGTGGACAAGTTCTTTCTAACCCGTACAAAAATATGGCTACGAATAACAAGAGAAATGTGAAAATATCAAAGAAGGTGATGACATTAGCGAATAAAATTGAGTTAATAGACAAAATTTCTAAAGGTGAAAGTGTCTCCTCAGTGGCAAAACATTATAAAATCAATGAGTCAACGGTACGATCAATCAAAAAATCCGCCGTAGTGTCCGTGAAAACGCACTAGTTGCTTCAAAAATTTGCTCTGTAACTCGTGATGTTAAATTAGAAAAAATGCAAAATCTGTGGATAGAAGACTGAACTCAAAAAATAAAATTCCGTTAAGTTCACTCATCATTCGTGAAAAGGCAAAACTCCTTTATCAACACTTTAGCGAAACTGGTGATAGCACTGGTGGGATAAGTTTTTTTTTTTTTCCTACAAAGGTGCTGGTTTGAAAGATTTGTTCGAAATTTCTAATAAATATTACATTTAATATTAAATTGTTTCTTATTTTCATTTGGATGCCATATGCTTGCATTTCATTATGTGCATAGTCATATTATGAAGGTACATATAATACATACATAGACAAAATTTTAGACTAGTTTTTCTTATATATTTCATACTTTGGAACGGAACCCCTTTATTACTATGGGAGCCATAACTCAGTATTCGCGTTTTCGGTATTTGCGGCATTTCTCAGGAACGTAACCCCCGCGAATAGCGGGGGTTTACTGTATTTATGTTTCAGTATCGAGTGTTATCTATGAAATCCCTTTATATAACTTCTGTATCAAGTTAAGTATTAATTATTTATTTTTACTAATTATTTATGTTACGTTACCTAAGTCGCTATATGTATAATTAAAAGTACAATTTAATTAACAGTGAAGTTCAACAAGATTAATAGATTTTACTGATTAATTGACAATATTATGTACTGTACTATACTATATTAAGCTTATGCTATCTAGTTCCAGATATTTTGTATTGCGTAACAATGGCGGCAATTTACGAACGGTAAACACGTGGATTTGATACCCTTACCGATACTAAGTAATACCTACAAAATCGCTATCTAAGTTACTTTAAACTAAGTATCGTAAATAGAATATAAAGCTACTCTAGAAAATAAGTTAATATGCCAATTTAAGCTAATAAAACAGAAAATAAATCAGAAAAAACTTCTGTGTTCCAGGAGCGGCAAAAAGCTACGTCCGCACAGGCTACAACCTGTTCTCAAACCCCTCAAACTTTTCCAATGGTAGTCGAGGATTCTAGTCTCTTGCCAAAGTTAATGGCTGCAACTTTGCTTGTCCCTATTCCCATATCTGTAAAAACCAGATGGTTCTATTGCTACTTCAGCCAGAGGTAAACTGACCTTCTAGCAGCCTACTTTTCTTCTAATTCATGTATTGATGATCTTGGTAAACCACCTTCTACTATTCCCAGTACATTTCAATCAATGCTGCCTGAGATCTTCCGTCAAAAGAATATCAAGATAAGTTTGAACAGCCTTGATGCCAAGAAAGCTCCAGGTCCTGATGTATTTCTCTACTTGTTCTTAAAACCTGTAGTCTTGAGTGTACTCCTGTTCTGTGTCATCTTTTTCACTTTCTTATTCCACAGGTGTTTTCAATCTGCTTGGAAATTTACTCATATCCAGCCAATTTCTCATTCAATTATTGTCAATGTGCCAATTTCTCAATTCAATTAATTTACTCATATCCAGCCATTCAATTATTGTCCCAATTGCATTTACTTCTGCTTTTTCTAAAATAATGGAGAAATCAATTAACTGCCAACTGTACTATCTAGTAACCTTCCATCTGATCAATGATCACCAGTATGGATTCCATCAGGGTTGACTACTTGTGATATTCTCGCATATGTTATCCATCTGTGGACAAACTCAATGGAATAGTTTAGTGAAACTATAGCAGTTGCACCTGACATTTCAAAGACTTTTGATCATAAAGGTCTTCTAAATAAGCTTCCATCTTATGATTTGCCAATTATGTTTTGTAATTGGGTATCCAGTTTTCTCTCTGATCATTCATTGCAGTTGATGGTAGATGGCTCTGTCTAACTTCTCCACTAATGCATGCATTCCCCCACGGTTCTGTTTTCCCCTACTCTTTTCCCTCTTGTATATTAATGACTTCTATTGGAAATCCTATCCATAGCACATTGCATTCCATCTTCCAGTTTTTGAAATACCCTGCCCTGCACAAACAGCTTCAACTTCTTGAATATCCATTACCAGTTCCTTAAATGTTGGTCTCCAGGAAATTCTCCAGTGGGACAGGGATAACTTAGTCAATTTCAATCCTTCAGTAACTCAGTCTTGTCTTATATCTTGCAAAAAAGATCACATGTGTATTCTTCATACTTTTAATCTTTCTTGGCATAAGCACTTCACAAGTATTACTTCTTCTGCATCTAAAAAACTGGCTTTTCTCTTTCACTCTTGGCATTACTTTTATTTTAAACAGCTACTCATTCTGCACAAATCTCAAATCTTCCTTTCCATGGAAAATTGTGCCCATAACCTCTACGTTGGTTCACACCCAGGTGTGAACCAACGTAAGCAGGGGTCTAGGTGTGGCACCCACACTACATGGAAGAATGCCGCCCCTCTATGTTACCAGCCAGTACTAGGTGGTAGATGACTCTCATCATCCAGTGCAATACCACCACTTTGCTTATTGAAGGCTTGAAGTGGTGGAACCCATGTTTAGTCCCTAGAGCTAAGTTCCGGTCAACTATCTCTTCCATCATGCTGTATGATTGATGACTTTTTAGGTTATGATGAACATTGTGGCGAGATCCAATATTCTTTACATTTCGAGGGTACAGCTCTAAAACGGTGTTCGCAGGCTGGCTGGCTGCTAGTTAGTACACACTGGACCGAACCTATTGGTAACTCTCTAAGACGGATCAGCTAGTGTATAATCTTGCTACCTCTACTCTGCCAGATAGTGACTGGAGGGAATCCGAGTAGTAGTGTATGTGCGGGGAGCATTGTCGACGCCACGTTATGTCAAGGATCTGGGTATATTCTTACCATGTGTACGCCATATCCAAAAATTTCATTACTTCATACAGCATGTCCCGCCCACTTTTTCTTACTATTGAATACACCATGAATTGTCAAACTAATAGAGCAAGCTTATCTGCAAAAAGATCTAAACCTCCCAAGCACTTCCTAATTCATTTCACAAATATACGTGGTCTCAATTCTGATCTCAACAATGTCCATTTCCACTTGCAGTCTGCCATACCGCATGTACTTTTTCTGACAGAATCTCAGTTAACGGTTGATTCAACTACCGCTCATCTCAGATGCCCAAATTATTCCCTCTATGATTCCTTTCGCCTCAAAGGTGGTACTTGTGCATATATTCTGATATTCCCTGTCAGAAACTTTGCAATTTGGAATCTCCTCTCTTTGATCTTCTCTGGCTTAAAATCTCTCTACCTCATTGTGTCAAATTCATCTGTTGTCTCTACCGTTCTCCCAACTCCACTAATAACTTGGAGCTCTTTGACTTCTTCTCTTTGCAACTTGACTTTCTCCAGTCCAACTTTCTTAACAGTGAGGTAATTTTCCTAGGTGATTTTAATGTTCACAACTCCAGCTGGTTTCCGTTTTCTAGTCACACGGACCCAGCTGGTCGAAATGCTGAGGCTTTGCAATTACTAATGACCTTGCACAGATTTTTCATTTACCTACAATCATACCGGACAATCCTAATCATACGGCCAATACGCTTGATCTTTTTCTCACAAACAACCCTTCTAAGTACACGGTCTAAGTGAGAGGTCCTTTAGGCATTTCAGATCACAACTTGGTGATTGTCTCTTCTCCAATAGAGCCTTTATCTCATGGCTATTCCCAATCTCGTGTTGTTTGGCATTACAAGAATGCAAAATGTGATGACCTGCTAGACTTCTTTTCTTTGGTCGGATTACTGTTTCAAAACTTCTGATGTCAATGTTTGCTCAAATCGTGTCAGTGAAATTATTCTTGCAGGAATGGAATCCTTTATCCCACACTCCACTTTAAAATCCCCTCCTTTATTTAAACCTTGGTTTTCCAGTAAATGTGATAAGGCTGTTCAAGAGAAGAATGTTGCATATCATAATTGGCTTGTTTCTGATTCTTCAGTTTCATTTTCTGCCTACACCAAAGCTTGCAACAATTGTAAAGCAGTTATTAATCAGTCCAAACTAGAGTTTTAACAGGCTAAGAGTAGAAAACTTGCTTCTTGCCCTAATGGTAGCTGAGCATTCTGGTCTCTTGCCAAAGCTATTGGCTGCAACTTTTGCCCATCTCTGTTCCCACCTCTGTCGAAACTAGATGGTTCTGTTGTCACTTCAGCAAAGGATAAAGCTGACCTTCTAGCATCCCATTTTTCTTCCAACTCATGTATTAATGATCTTGGTAAAACACCTCCGACCATTCCCAACACGCTCCATTCAGTGCCTCAAAAGGATGTCAGAAGGATTTTGACGAATCTTGTTGCTAAGAAAGCTCCAGGTCCAGATGGTATTTCTCCACTTGTTCTCAAAACCTGTGCTTTTGAACTTACTCCTATTCTTTGCCACCTTTTTTCACTTTCTTATTCCCAAGGTGTTTTTCCTTCTGGTTGGAAATTTGCTCATATCCAGCCAGTTCCTGAAAAGGGTGGCAAATCCCTCCCATCCAATTATTGCCCATTGCCATTACTTCTACTCTTTCTAAAATAATGGAGAAATCAATTAACTGCGAACTCTTAAACTACCTAGAAACCTTCTTTCTGATCAACGATCGCCAGTATGGATTCCGTCAGTGTCGATCCACTGGTGATATTCTGGCTTACCCATTTATGGACTAATTCAATGGAAAGGTTCGGTGAAACAAAACAAAGTAGTTGCTCTTGACATCTCAAAGGCTTTCGATCGTGTTTGGCATAAGGGTCTTCTAAACAAGCTTCCATCTTATGGTTTGCCAACTGTTTTTAGTAATTTGTTATCCAGTTTTCTCTCTGATTGCTCACTTAGGGTGATGGTAGATGGCGCTCTGTCTTCTAACTTCTCCACTAATGCCAGTGTTCCCTGCGCCTCCGTAGCCAGGTGGGAAGGAGCAGCAGTGCGTAGCACACGCTTCTTGATTAGACCGGGGTTCGAGCCCGTCACCACCAAATACGGAGGATGCGGAAAGGTCAAGGAATGACCACCGCATATCCCGGAGCAATATGGCCTTAGTTGCTAATGCTCCTAAAAACCAAATAACTAACTAACTAACCAGTGTTCCCCAAGGTTCGGTTCTTTCCCCCACTCTTTTCCTCTTGAATATTAATGACCTTCCATCGACTGGAAATCCTATCCATAGTTTTGCCGATGATAGCACATTGCATTCCACTTTCCATTTTGAGAAACCTTGTCCTGCTCAATCAGCTTCAACTTCTCGAAATTCTGCTAACAATTCCTTAAATGCCGATCTTCAGGTAATTCTCCAGTGGGGCAAAGACAACTTAGTTGATTTCAACCCTTCTAAAACTTAGTCTTATCTTATATCTCGCAAAAAGGATTCTTCTGCTCCTATGCTTATCTTTAGTGACAGTCCGATTTCTAGGCAAAATGATATATCTCATTTGGGGATTCCCCTGACTTCTAATCTCTCTTGGCATAAGCACATTACAAATATTGCTTCTTCTGCATCTAAAAAACTTGGTTTTCTCTTTCGCTCTCGGCATTACTTTTTTTCTCAAACAACTGCTCACTCTGTATAAATAGCAAATCCGTCCTGCCATGGAATATTGTTCCCATATCTGGGGTGGTGCCCCCAAAACCTCTCTCAGGCTTCTTGATTCCATTCAGAAGAGGGCAGTTAGGTTAATTAATGATTCATCTCTAACAGAGTCTCTCCACTCGCTGTCTCATAGACGTACTGTTTCTGTTGTATGCCTCTTCTACAGATACTTCCATGGGCACTGTTCTTCTGAATTGGCTACTATAATTCCTGCTCTCTCTTTCAGAACAGTCCGAACACATGCCGTCACCAGCCAATATCCATTTACTGTCCAACTTCAAACTCACAGAACCAACTTTTCATCTTCCTCGTTTATTCATTCATCTGCCGTTTTCTGGAACAACCTTCTTCATATTCATATGTATTTCCTGAAAATTACAGTCTACAGAAGTTGAAGACCAATGTCAAGAAATATCTTCTTTCGTCTTCTCAACCTCCAACCCAAGCACTGTACTAACTACTATAGATTCTAATACCTCTCGTGTTTGGGGTTTACATAAAAAAAAAAAAAAAAAATTATTGAACATTTGAACATAGTGTACTTCTTTAGTGCCACAGGGTTATGTCTAAATCCAAATTTCTCAAAAGATGGCAACTGTCTTACGCTTAGTGAACTCCCAAGAATCTCCACGCACACGCATGAAATTGTTGGTTGCCTTATTTGCCCCATTAGTACCAAATTGTGACTGTCTTCACAGAAAACAGCAGTTGCTGTTTCAAGACTTGATAATGAAATCCAAAGTTGTTTGAAATTGTTATCATTACAGCAAGATTGTCAGAGTGCTTGAGCACAGGATCTATACTCTATTTCAGGGGTAGCAAAACTTTTTTTAAGCGGGCGTGCCGAAATTGGCTAAACGTTATAAAAAAAACTACCCTCGCATGCCCCCTGGAAGGTGATATTCAAGACATTTAATCATACAACTTGCCATTTGCATTAGTTGAGACATATGATGCAAGAAAGCCAGGTGGGCAGGAGCAGTAGTGCATAGTACACGCTTCTTGATTAGACCGGGGTTCGAGCCCGTGCCCACCAAATACGGAGGATGAGGAAAGGTCAGGGAATGACCACCACGTATCCCCAGAGCAATATGGCCTTAGTTGCTAATGCTCCTAAAAACCAAAAAAAAACAAACAATAACATCAACAACAAAAAAAAAAAAAACTTTCCATTTCACCCATCCATTCACCTCAAATGTTTGTCTAGTTCAGCCTTAAATTTATTTAAGCTATCAACTTCCATAGCAACAGATGGAAGTCTGTTCTAGCAATCACCTACCCCGTGGCTAAAGGCAAATTTCTACATATCTATTCTGCAACTGTCATTTCTCAAGTTGAAACTGTGCCACCTCAGGTTCTTAGTCTGAGCAAATGGAAGTATTCCAACAGCATTGAGGCTGCTCAAGCCATTCAACGCCTTAAACACCCAAATCAGATCAACTCGCAGGTGCCTAGTTTCCAGATGCTGCAACTTGCAGGACTTAAGATTCTCTCTCGGTAAGAGCACTCCTTTGTTCCTCTCACTAATCTTGTTGCCGTTCTCTGTACTCGTTCTAGCTGCTTTACATCCTTCCTAAAATGAGGCCTCCAGACCTGTATGCAGTACTCAAGGTGTGGCCTGACCATTGCCTTATACAAAGGGATAATCACCTCCTTGTCTCTGCTAGCAAAATTCCTATATATCATTGACAAAACTCTTACCTGCTGTGGCAGTCCATCTGCACTGCTCAGAGAACTTTAAATCTTACAGCACAATTACCCCCAGGTCTTTTTCATTCTACACTTCCTTGAGTATAGTACCACACAGATGGTACATTACTCTGGTGTTACTGCTATCCATATGAAATACTTTACATTTGTTAATGTTAAACTTCAATTGCCACTTCTCAGCCCAACTGCCTACCTTTTCTAGATCCTGTTGCAGGAGCATACTGTCTTTACTGTTATTAACAACCATGCCAACCTTTGTATCATCTGCAAACTTGGACATTAAGCTTGATATACCTTCATTGATATCATTGATAAATGCAGAAAACAACAAGCCCAGCACTGAACCCTGGGGAACTCCATTAATAACATTAGGCCATATAGAGCAGTGTCCATTTATTAGCGCTCTCTGCCATCTCCCACTCAGCTATCCCTTTATCCATTGCAGCACTTGCCCTTAATGCCACACCACTCCAATTTGTACAGCAGTCTTCCATGTGCAACAGTATCAAAAGCTTACCTGAAATCGAAGTGTATATCAAAATTATTTTTTGCATCCAGTTCCTTTGTGACCACATCGTAGTATCCAATTAAATTGGTCAGACAAGACTTCCCTTTAATAAACCCACTGTGTCTGAATTATTACTGCAGTCTTGTCTTGATGATCCTGCAATGCTTCTTTAACCAATGATTCCATTATTTTCCCTGGAACAGAAGTCAAACTAACAGGTCTATAATTACTCGTGTCACCCTTTGTGAATTGGAGATACATTTGCACTCTCCAGTCCATGTGTATCTCCCCCCCTGAGTCCATGGATGCTGTCATAATTATGGCTAAGGATTTGTTTACTTCCTTTGCTGCCTCCTTTAATATAACTGGATAGATCCCATCCATTCCAGGTGCTTTCTTATGTTTGACTTCAATAATTTCTCCTCCACTTTGCTCTCAGTTATTACAAAATCATTTAACTCCCTGTTAGAATTTGAGTAACATCTGGCCCTCTACTCCTTGAATAACTCCTCATGTGTGAATGTAGATGCAAAATACTCATTTAGTTTGGCAGCTGTCTGAGAATGATCATCTACAGTCAAACCATTAATATCAAGTGGACCAACTTGATTCAACTCCTTCCTTTTAGAGTTTATATAAGTAGTAGTAGTAGTGGCATGTGATGCAAGAAAGCAAATGTATGAGCTTATGCAGCATCAGCCAAAAAAAAAAAAAAAAAATCACACCGTTCCCTCCAAATGCCTGTCCAGTTCCTCCTCAAATTTATTCAACCTATCAACTTCCACAACGATAGATGGAAGTTTGTTCCAGCAATTAACCACCCTGTGGCTAAAGGCAAATTTCTGCACATCTAATCTACATCTGTCTTTTCTTAATTTGAATTTATGCCCCCTTAGGTCCGTAATCTGAACAGTTGTAAGGATCCCATCAGAATTCAGCGTGCTGAACCCATTCAAGGCCTTATACACCTCAATCATATCACCGCGCAGGTGCCTAGTCTCCAGCCACTACAATTTGCAGAACTTAAGCCTCTCTTGATAAGAGGATCCCTTCATTCCCCTCACCAATCTTGTTGCCCTTCTCTGTACGCTCAAGTAAATCTACATCCTTCCTAAAATGAGGCCTCCAGACCTGTGCGCAGTACTCAAGGCGTGGCCTGACCATTGCCTTATACAGAGGGATAATCACCTCCTTTTCCCTGCTAGCAAAATTCCTATATATCATTGACAAAACCCCATGACCTGCCCTGGCAGCCTGTCTGCATTGCTCAGAAAACTTCATATCTGCCTGCACAATTACTCCCAGGTCTTTTTCATTTTCTACCACCTTAAGTGTAGTACCACACAGTTGGTACGTTTCTCTGGGGTTACTTCTACCCATATGCAGTACTTTGCATTTGTCAAGGTTAAACTTCAGTTGCCACTTCTTAGCCCATCTGCCCAAATTATCTAGATCCTGTTGCAGTAGCACACTGCCATTACTGTCATTAACAACCCTGCCAACCTTTGTATCATCTGCAAACTTCGACACTAAGCCTGATATACCTTCATCAATATCATTGATAAATATACAAAACAACAGTGGACCCAACACCGAACCCTGTGGGACTCCACTAATAACATTAGTCCAAGAAGAGCAGCATCAAGTAAAGACGTCTTTGCTGTTTTTCTTTTCATCCATTGCCACAGATTTCTTGTAATCTGCCTTTGCTTGCCTAACCTCCTTTGTGACTTGATTACAGACAGGCTTATATCTACCTTAGGTTGTCTGATAATTTATATGCATCCAATGTATTTTTCTTCACTGACACAAGTCTCATTAGTTCCTCTGACATCCACTTGGGCCTAAACCTAGAAAAGTATTTTTTAGTAGGAATATGAAGCTTAGCAGCTTCCTAGGTTACTTTCTTGACTGCTTCCCATTTAGAACTTGCTGTTGGTAACATCATCAGTTGGTTGCCGACTGGGCTAGCCAGGTTGGTAAAGTGCCTGCCTGCCTGGCAATCCAAAGGTCGTGGGTTCGAATCCCACTTCTGGCTTGGATCAGAGTAAAATGCAAAAACTTTGGGAGGTGCATTATGGCCACAGAAGCTAATGCGCCAATAACTAACAAAAAAAAAAAAAAAAAATCAGTTGGTCCCACTGTATAGAACTTATAAAATCTCTGAGACCACTATAGTCACCTTTGCAAAAACCCATCCCTTTACCCCTGATTGTAGTTACATCTTTAAGTAAATCCCACATTAGTACACTGTGATCTTTGTCACCTAGTGGTTCCTTTATCTGTATATTCTTAATGCATGAATAATCACTGCTGATAATCAGATCAAGAGTTTTACTTCCTCTGGTCACCTCTGTAACATGCTTCTATAGAAAACAATCCAATAAATCCACAAAAACCTTACTAGTGTGCGAGTGACCACCTCACAAGTTCCAGTCAATATCTGGGAAGTTAATAGTCCTCCATTATAAGACACTCTGATTTACTGGCCCACTCTTTATTTCTCTGTATAATTGTTCATTGTACTCATCAGAGTCATTAGGCCTATAACAAACCTGTACCTTAATTTTTGCTTTCCTAGTTATGTCACACCAAACTGACTCAGCATTGCACTGTCCATCTATGTTAACTGGATGCCCTTCCTTAGATTTTGTCTCTCTTAACTAACAGCATAATCCCTCCTCCCTTCCTATCCTGTCTATCCTTTCTGTACACATTGTACTTCTCCAATTCCAATTCTGCCTTCCTTATATCTATATGACACCACGTCTCTGATATCCCAATAATTTCAACCTTTGATGTCTTCATCAGCACTTCAAATTCATCAAACCAGCATTTAATATTCACCTTGTGTAACTTCCACAATGCTGATAATTGCAATATGGCCTAAACAGCCCTTGCATGAGAAATAACAACAACAACAACAACATTTTTTTAATGGATATATTTTTTTCAAATTCTGATTTGATTTTTTTAAATAATTCAGCTTGGAACTTGGCTTTAATGTTGGGCAGTTAATTCAAAATGAGAACAAATTAATGTTTAAAAGCATTTCTATACCAAAGTTTTCATTTCTACAAATTTTCGAAATTCACTGAAGAAACTCTACACGGAGGCCACCACTCTTGAAAAATTCACTCCCTCACAGTATCACTCATGAGTTAGGTGCAGGAAATAATTTTTGACGTTGTTTATTTGGACTTTAGCAAAACATTTGACTTAGTTCCAAATGAGAGACTGCTGCAGGATGGCCCAGAATAAAGTATACCAAAATGAATATAGAATAATTACTTATTTATTTCTGAATTATTTTAAGCAGAACACCTCTAGATATGTTTCATGCCAATGTTATAGGTTATCAAATATTGTTATAATGCAGTCCTTTGTAATTGACTGAAGCACAAGTCTGATGTCTTTCAACTGTATAATAATGTTACAGAGCTCTTTGTCTCTGTAGACATGCTCTTTCAGTTTGCCTCACAAATAGTCATCAGGAATGTGAGTTTAGGTAAATTTGGAAGGAACAAATAATCTGCCCCCTTTCCCAGTAGATTGTGCTATGGAAAGTAGATTATGTGCTGTTTAAAAAGCTGCACTGTTAATAGCAGTGTTTGGGACAGTACCATCTTGTTGGACCTACTTTGCATTGAAAGGCAGATTTATAGCATGAAAAATTTTTTGCAGATCTTAAACAACATGCAAGACAGTCAGTTGATGGGTCTTTCTTGGTTAACAGTAACATGACTTTCCTATTCACCTTCCATAAAAGGTCTGAAACCCATGGACTGAAATGACACACCAGACAGTTACCTTGTTGCTCTGCAGACAATGCACGAAACACTCAACTGGTCTTTTATATCTGAGAAACTATGTTGTTTACTTGCTCATATAACGTTCAGTGTAACATGGATCAGAAAACCAAACATTGCGGATAAAATGTTAATTTTCATCCATGTTTGCAAGTGTGAGCAATAGAACAAGTGCCTTTGTTCTGAATCTCCTACTTGAAGCTGTGACTCACCTGCACATGGTATGAAAAGCTCATGATGGATAAACTATTTGTGTTTTCGTACCATCAATATATATTGCTGGCTTTTCCTGGGACTGTATGATTTTGTTGTCAAACATAGTCATCATGTTCGTGTTGTCTGTGGAGGTCCTTTTCTTCTATTTCTGCTTTTACATTGGTGCAAAATTGAACCCATGTGTCTAAACTTATTCGCCAAGAAGCAACACTGTTTGCTTGGTTGGTCGATTGACTAAGGCAGTATTTCTCAACTTGTGTTGTGAGCATGCTTCAGGTGTGCTGCGGAAAATGCAAATAAAAAAAAATTAATAAATCCAAGTTTTATAATAAAAGTTAATTCAAATAAAAAATTTGTTTATTTACGCTGCACCGACCCCAGCCTCTTCCAACGTCACATTGATTCCTAGTACTAGATCTGTTCACCTTTAATCACCTTTTGATTCCTAGAAGTAGATCTGTTCACCTTTATTCAGCCATTATTATCATTTGAGGGTCACTCCCAGGTACCCTGCAGTTGTATAAGTGCAACTTGTAAGCAGCATAATAAGAAATTTCCTTTGTGTTTTTAAGGTACTTTTTGTGTTTTTATATCTCTAAAACATCATCTTCAGTTAATTCGTATAGAACAGGTTTAAAATTAACTGTAATTCATATATTACATATATTAACTGTAATAGTACAGTCTAGAAGTAAATTTAATTTTTTTTTAGAAATTATTAGCGATGGATAAATTTTTAGTCAAAGGAAATCAATGAGGCAAATTTGATAACAATGAGCTGGGAGACAATGACAAAAACAAGCAACCATCAACATCAAAAAAGAAGAAAACATCGTAAATATGATGATGATGATTATTTGGAGATTTCCAACCATATGTTTAAAATTGTCGAATGAATCAATGGTGAAGACTGCTGGCCTCTAATAGAAAACAAGGTACAGAATTTTATAATATGGCTGAAATATCTGATAAAGTCCAACTATTTAGTAGCCGAACTGGTGGCAAAAAAAAACTTCACTCGATTGCAGAAAGTCTGATTTTACCAGCATGTCAGGTAATTGTGAAAAGTATTTTGGGAGAGGAAGCCGAAAAAAGAATAAAGACTACCACTTTCGAACAGCACAATTAGCAGGCATATAAAAGAAATGTCCAATAATATTGAAGAACAAGTTATTTGAAATATTAATTTTTGGGAACCTGTTTGCATTGCAAGTAGATAATTCTACAGATATTAGCGGGAAATTCTAGTTGTAAAAGCATTTGTTAGGTTTATCAAAAACGACACAATTATTATTATGTTTTTGTTGTTATTTGTGACAAACTCAATGAAAGAACAACCATCCAAGATATTTTAAAAAGTACAGTAATAATTATTAACAAAAGTGTGGAAGTCGTGTGTTGGTATTTGTACCGACGGTGCTCCCCCAATGACAGGACCACTAAAAGCATTTGTAAACTAGTAAAACAACACAATTCAAATATTATTACAACACACTGTTTTTGACACAGAGAAGTTCTAGTAGTGGAAACAGTTGTACCCAATTTAAAACTTGTACATCATCAAGCAGTTAAAATGATCAATTATATCAAAACTAGACCACAAAAAATATGTATTTTCGGAAAATTATGCGAGGAACTGGAGTCTGCATTACTTTTCTTTAATGATGCATAATGAGCTTCGATGGCTATCAAACAGAAATGTATTTATGCGTATGAACGAGTTGCGTGAAGAAATACTCATTTTTTTCACTTGAGCAATCAGAATTTTGTGATTATTTAAGTTATAAAATTTGGTGATGCAAATTAGATTTTCTAGCAGATTTATTTGTGCAGATTAACGAATTAAATATTGTTAAACAATAAAAACAATTAGCATTCACCTGTTTATTGGCTTTTCTGTTAGTGAAATCTATCATAAACGGACAATAAACTCGATCTTACTGAATTTGCGATAATACCGACAGCTGGAATTCTGTGGGTTATTATGATGAAATGTGTTTACTCTTCCATGAAATCTTCAATCATATAAAAAAATAAATTTTCAGATCTTCTCCTCAATCCTATTTTTAAAGCTTTGTAACTCGTTACTCCGTTCTCACTTGCGTGTATCTTGTTACTTGCAATTTGTGTGCGCTGTGATTTTTGTTATTGATTGCTTATCTTTTTACTGTTTTAAATTTTAACCCCCACCCACAAATGTCAGTGAATAGAAATGTCAACTAGTTTTCATGAGCATATTACAGTACATATTAATTATTCCGATTATCACGTATATTCTTCTGATTTTCAGATATTTAATTTTTTAATTGGTAAGGTAATAAAGGGTAAATTTGTGCTTAATATATCTTTGTTTTTATAGCCTGTGGATAATATCCCTCCTATTTTCGCTAATTAGAATCGCTGTTTAATAGAATTAAAATTCAATTCACAAACGTGATCACAATGACCAGCACTTACTGCTCATTGTATAGTGAACGGTACTTTACTATGATGAGTTCGTCGTAATGTGATTTGATTGTACAGTGAATCAATTATAAAGGGGAGGGGATACATTGTATTTTTAACTATTTACGTTAAACTTCGGATGATTGGGGCAGCCGCTTAATCTGGCCAAAATGCACTAGTCCTGATGTGTCCCAAATAACCGGAATGGACTGTATGTATATATATAGTATTGAACACTACTTTTAAGCCTATGTTCTATTTTTATTAAATTTACATTTGTGACAGTTCTGAGGTTAAGGCTTCTAACTAACTGGCTATCCACAGAACAACTAGTTACTCTAACTATTTGTTGTTCTATGGAATAGAACAACGAATAGTTAGGCTTTAATTACTGGTAATGCTTTCCGCCCAAAACAATAAAAAATTTCACCCTCACCCGCAAAACAAAAATCAATCGGGACTTCGACCTAATATATATATATATATATATACACATTCAGGTATGCTACAACGAACAATGCTACAACAAACAGTTTTAATCAATAAAATGGGATGCTACAATGAACACGGAGGAATACTATCGGCCGATATAGCACGTGCATGCACATGAGCAATAAAGCATCAGTTATCATCTTTGTTATCGTTTGTAAGGTTCAGTTATTAATTTAGTTCAGTTATCTACTTATTTGCTCTTTAGCAGTGAAAATATTTTTTAAACTTATTCTGCTATATAATTTTAGCCATGAGCTGGCAAAATAGAGTGAGAAAACTAATTAACTTAGATGTTAAGAAAGAAATACTTTCTAAGCAAGAAAGTGGAAAAAGTGTAGGAGATCTAAGTGCTGAATATGGTATGGCTAAATCAACAATCAGTACAATTTTTAAAAACAAGGAAGAAATAAAAAGTGTACAGATCGCGAAGGGAATCTCTAGGTTAAGCAGTTCACGTAATATCACAGAAAAGATGGAAACTCTTCTATTAATGTGGATTAATGAAAAACAAATGGCAGGTGATAGTGTCAGTGAGGCAATTATTTGTGAAAAGGCCAAACAATTGTTTGAGGACTTGGTGCTAAGGCTTTTAGTACAAGTACTAGTTCTGTGAAGGAGTTTTTTGGCACCAAGGGCTGGTTTACTGGATTTAGGAAAAGGATTGGATTACAGTGTTGTGAGGCATGGTGAGGCTGCCAGTGAGTTGAGAAATTTAAGCAACTAATTGAGGATGGAGGCTTTCTTTCAGCAGTGTTGAACTGTGACAAAACTGGTTTTTTCTGGGAGAGAATGCCACGTAGAACATATATCATGAAGGAGGGGACCACCTTGCCTGGCCATAAGCCAATGAAAGATTGGCTTATATTGCTCTTTTGTGCAAATGTTTCGGGTGACTGCAAGGTCAAACCACTGCTTGTGTACCATTCGGAGAACCCCAGAGCTTTTAAAAATATCAGGAAAAAACCGCCTTGGAGTTTTGTGACATTCCAACCACAAGGTTTGGGTGACCAGGAGTCTTTTCTCCGACTGGGTGAATCAAGCGTTTGGCCCCACTGTTCATGACTACAATGGGAGATCTTCCATTGAAGGTTCTTTTGATCATGGACAATTCTCCAGCCCACCCTCCTAATTTGGTGAAAGAATTACCAGATGAGTTCAATTTTATCAAGGTTCACTTCTTGCCATCTAATACGATGCCTCTCCTCCAGCCTATGGACCAGCAGGTGATTGCAAATTTAAAAAAAAAACTTTACACTAAAGCACTGTTCAGGAAATGTTTTGAGGCCACTTCTTCCAGTGATGTGACTCTGAAGGACCACTTCAATATAGCAGATGCTGTTTTCCTAATTGTGGTTGCTTGAAAGGAGGTTTCTGTTAGGTGCTTGAATTCGGCTTGGAGGCCATTGTGGCCTGACATTGGAGGAAGAGCCTGTTGTGCAGGAAATTGTTTGGGCAGTTCCATGGGTCTGGAGGAATTGGTGGAGGACCACAGAAAGGAGCTATCATTTGAGGAGCTAGCAGAGCTTCACAATGAAGAGGCAGAGGCACTGAAGAAGAGGAAAGCTTTCAGGAACAAGAAGGACGAGGACGAGGAAAAAAGTCGCAGCATTCCAGCTGGGGATCTTAAAGAGGTGTTCTCTTGCTGGAATAAACTGTCCAAACTTATAAAAGATTATCACCCAGATATTGCTGCTGTGGAAATGGGCCTTAATCATTTTAATGACACCTTGACGGTCCACTTTTGGAGGGTCTAAAAATCCAGAATAAAGCAGTCAACCCTGGATTCATTCTCCAAAAAGGTGGACAAATGGCCTCCAACTGATGAACCTTCCAGAGGACAGTCACCCAAGATGAGTAGGAATGATGACTCCTCTCCTTCTATCTCTGTGTGATTTTTTTTTTTATGATTTTTATTAGAGAAAGTTTGTTTATATTTTGAATATAAACAAATGTTTGATTATGAAAGTTTGATTATAGTTTTCACTAGGGATAGATTGTTTATCATTTTCATGTGCATTAGATTGTTTATGCTTTTTATTAGGGAAAGTTTGTTCATATTTTTCACTAAGGAAACATTGTTTATGCTTTTCAAATTTTATGTACGGGGTATAAAAGTTAAATAAATTCATTTTATATTATTTTTACACTTATATTTTTCATTTTGTATTATATTTTTCCTGTTTAAATTGTATTGGATGGTAATTTTGCTCTATACTGTGGGCCTGGAACAGATTACCCCTAAATACATATATTTCAATGTATGCTAGAATGAACAGATGCTGTAACGAACGTGGTTCTAGAACCAGTTACGTTTGTTCTAGCATACCCCACTGTATATATATTTTATATATATATATATATATTACATTTTATTTATTAAATTGAATACCAAGGGAATTATACAACTGATGAAATTTAATAAGAATTTTGGAATGTAAGTGTTAGGGGTGAAAAAATATATACCTATAAGGCCATAGTGTCAAGTATATAGATAACCTATGTTGGACTTCATTGTTGTACCTCATTCTTGTACTTCATTGTTACCTAAATACTTGGCACTATGGCCTTATAGGTATATATTTTCACCCCTAATACTCATATTCCAAAATTCTTATTAAATTTCATCATTTGTATAATTCCCTTGGTATTCAGTTTAATAAATAAAATGTAATATATGTTTTACAGACTGATGAAATGTTCAATCATTATTTTGATGGCATTAATCTGTTCTGATACTCTTTTCTATTTTGCAAATTCCATATTTTTCTACATAATTTCACATATATATATATAGTTAAAGAAAACCAACACGAGAACCATGGGAAACTGTTTCCCGCTACAGCAGTTTCTCCGTTCATTCTCGCTAAACAGATTGTGCGTGTTATCAGTAGTGGCGGTAGAAGTCGATAACGATGTATTGATTAGTTTTTTCTCATTATTAAAAGATTATTGGAGTTCATAAGTGGGCCGAAATTTACTTATGGGTACACCCTCCAGACTGCCTCAGTCTTTGGGTGTTTATCTCCTCTTCCCGCTGTTTTTTCCAGATAGGAAATGAACTTCTACTGCCACTACTGATAACATGCACTGTCTGTAGAAGTCATTTTCCTATTTTATAACAGCGGGAAGGGAGGGATAAACACCCTAAGACTGGGGAAGTCTGGGGGTGTACCAGTAACTAAATTTCATCTGCGAAGGCATTGCACTCATGAACTCCAAAAATCTGCTTTTAATAATGAGAAAAAACTAATCAATAGATTGTTATTGTCTTCTACTGCCACTACCATTAACACGCACCATCTGTTTACCAAGAATGTGGGGAGAAACTGCGGAAGTGGAATTATTTTTCCCGGTAAGTTTCCCGTGGTTCTCGTGTTGACTCTTTACCTTCGCTGGCGCATCTTTATTTAATTCGGTTTAGAAATTATATGTTCATATATAATTTGCACACTTGGTCCACCTGCTCAGTATACTCTATATGAATGGAAATATGCTGTTCAGTAAAAGCCCTTTCTAGAATAGACAAATGTCACAGCATTTCTCAACTATAACCAAGTTCAGATTAATACAACACATCTGATGTCTTGACACCAACAACACCTAACACAGGATTGCTAAACTTCAGTACTTTATTCTTGCCATACTGTATATATGCTGGAACATGTGGGGGATTACAGTTAAGATCCTTAGATGGATAACAGGATCATCACATGGCTGGAGACAGAAGAGTTGTAATTAATGGTGGTTATGCTTCAGAATAGGCTTTTAGAAGCGGAGTTCTAAGGGAAGTATCCTTGGACCGCTCCTGTTTTAAATTTTCTTAAATAATATTGAAATGATTAGGGCATGATGTTAGTTTGCATATAATGTGATGATTGGGAGATTGATCAGTGAACAAAGTTAAGGGCACATGGATATTTGGGCATTGCTTCAGAAAGGTCAGATTTGCACCAAATTTCCAGTATGTTTCTTGGAACATTTTGGTTTGATAGCCCCACCTCCATCATTTCCCCTGTATAGAACTTTAGATTAGCTTTGGATGTTTGATCATTACTAAAGAAGGAAAAATTGAATTGACATCTACTGGTCAACAAATTTAAAATTTTTTTTGTTTCTTTGATGAAAGTATTTTATCTGTAATGTTTTTACATTTGGGGGGTTAAGAAATCAGCATTAAAAAAATTATTTTGCTTAAGTTTTGAAAATGCCTATGACTTATATTCTATAAAATACGCTATGTAGGCCTAAAACAGGATAAATAAACAATATCCACTGTAAGATCCATATAAGATATATTAAAATAGATATTAATAAACATGTTACATTATAAAAAAACGTTACAAAACAGGTTAAAATAATAAAAATTGATACTTTTTTTTAACTTATTGAAAAAAAAATTAATCAGCAAAATACATAAAATCCCTTGATTCATATTTTATGCATTTTCTTTGCCTGTTGTTTGTATTCCACATATGGGGCATCTGTTGTCACAGTCCAGTAATAATCAGTTAGCATTACAGAGTTCCATTTGCCTTGGTATTGCTTCTCCATTGCTGGGATGTCCTGATGGAATCTCTTGCCATGCTCATAACTGTGCCACAGTTGTCTGTGGAAAAAATCCAAATGGGAGTGAAGAAAGTGTATTGTTAATGACATGTTGCAGCCTAATTTATGGTATAATGTCAGAAGATTTCTCACAAGCTGTTTATAGTTATCTGCTTTGTTGTTTCCCAGAAAGTTTTTTGCTATAAGTATAGAATCATCCCAAGTCGCTTTCTCATCACAATGGGAGATCTAGTCAAAGTGTTTGTCGTGAGAAGGTCCCGTGTCTTTGGGCCACCAAACATGCCTTCATTTATTTTGGCCTCACTAAGACTTGGAAATTTTTCCTTGAGGTATTTGAAAGCTGGTCCATCTTGATCCGTGGCCTTAACAAATTGTTTTATAAGTTCCAGTTTTATGTGTAGGGGAGGTAACAGGATTTTGCTTGGTTCAACTAGTGGACTATAATGAACATTTTTTTATCCCTAGATAAGTGATTGCCTTGAAGGCCAGTCTTTTCTTCTGTAGTGAAAAGACTACTGTCCCATTTGCAAAGAAAATAGTAAAAAATGTTGTTTCCCTGCATTCCTAACAAGGTGGCAATAATTTTTAAGTTATTGCCATCTTGTTAGGAATCACTGAAAATCTACTATTGGTACTTCTTTTAGTTGATGGATTCAATAAGAAGCTTCATGTTATCATATGAATCTTTCATATGAACTGTATGGTCTAAAGAAATTGATGGTATATGTTGCCATCATGTAGTAGCACTGCTTTTAAACTCAATTTAGAAGAATCTACGAAGAAGCTTCGGTCTTCAGGGTTGTGGTCAATATTAAATAAGTCAATTAAACCATTGATGTCAATGCAGGCAAGATTATTTTCCATTTTAAAAAACTGGGTTAAATCCTTTTGGCGACACTAGTGTACAGACATTTTAACATTATTTGCAGAAGATTCCACTGTTGCATGGATTTAGTAAGAAGCTCCATATTATCATATGATTCTTTCATATGAATTGCATAGTCTATTGGAATTAATTGTACACTCAGTCCTCGTATAACATGTGTTTACACTACACGAATTCGATCATACACGATTTATAAATAGGGGAATGATATCGTATATAACACAAACTGAATTCGCTTATGCATGATTCACCTTTGTGTTTACAAGAAATTACAGTCTGACACGGAATCACCCCAACAGAACGCAACACAATAGCAATGAAGAGAAGATTCTGAAAATGTATTTGTTTTTTATATCAGTGAAGGGGAAACATTTCACCATAATAACATAAAATTCCAGCTATCAGTATTATTGCAAATGCAATTAGATCGAGTTTACTACCAGTTTATAACAGATTCCAATAGCAGGAACACAACTGGAAATTGTTTTTATTGTTTTATGTTAGTAACACCCAGAAATGTGCTTTAGTAAAATGTGAGCTAGTGAGGTGTTTATAGAGTTGTCTCTGCCTTTACGGTGTTTATTCAGTTGCTACACGCACACAGCTTTGTTTATATGTATCGATTTATATTTATATGTGCACGAGGGTTTCTAGGAACACAACTATCGTGCTATACGAGGACTGACTGTGTATGTTGCCATTATGTAGTAGCACTGCTTTTAAACACACACACACACACACACACACACACACACACACACACACACACACACACACACACACACACACACACACACACAAAAGAATTTGCATATTTAGAAAAGGAGTTCTTGATAGTTACAGTTTACCTTCTACATAGTTTTTGATTCATATTAATTTGACATCGATTTAATTGTATCTCATATTGCGATTACCTTCACAATGAGTTACCATGATATTGCACTACTTTGAATAAGTAACGCTTCATCAGTGGAGAAGACTATTGTTACTTATTTTAAGCAGATATCACCACCCAGACGGCACTGTTTCAAGTTTTATTGGCCTATCATCGGAGGGTGAGGTAGTGCAATATCATGGTAACTAGTTGTGAAGGTAGTCACAATATGAGATACAATTAAATTGGTACCACTCATACTACTGTGTAGTTCACTACTACAAACAAAGTATTGTGAAATGTCACTGATAGTTCTGTAGTGAATTTCTAATTCTTAGTGTATTATGCCTTGTGTTTTTATTTTCTTAGTATTACAAAAATCAAATAAAAATTAAATTTTTTGTAAAAAACATTAAAAAAAAAAGTAAAGTAAAGTGCAGCCATTATCAACCCACTGCACGATGGAAGCCTCCTCAACAATTCATGCTGAGGGAAATGGACCATAATCTGCCACGCTGGTCCAGTGCGGGTTGGCAGATCGACCGTATTCAGCAGGCAGGGGCTTGAACCCCGGTCTACTCAAAGAGCGTGTGCTACTGCACTCCCGCTCCTGCCCACTCGGCTACGGAGGCCAAACCAAATAAATTATCATCATTATTTAATTTTTTTTCTTTCCAGTAATATCCCTTATATTTTTATATTTGTTAAATTTACGTTATTTGATTCAATTTCATCAACTTCTGGATGCAAAATGCCCAAGATTTTCTTCAATTTCAGGCTGTGTAAGTCCACATTGTGTCAAAGTTTGCTACAAGACCACCCCTCATGTGACAATTTTTTCACACTGTCATAAATATAAAAGCTGCCATTACTTTAAATGCAGTTGATAGATGACAATTTTTCTATAGAATGTTAAGAGAAGCTGTACATATTCAGGCATTTTTTAATACTGCATAGACAGAACCGTGTGTGTGTGTGTGTGTGTGTGTGTGTGTGTGTGTGTGTGTGTGTGTGTTGCTCAAGATAATTGAGCACTAGGTTAACAAAGAATATTAAAGCATTTGGCAGGGAAGAGGGATCTCTTATAATTTTTTATTAAGTGAAGTTTGAGTAGAGTGAGCTAATAGATTAGTAGATATGGATATACAGTCAGACCTCTATATAACGAAATCATTGTTCCCTTGAAGAAATTGGTAAAACAGAAATTCCATTATAAAGAAATATACAACAACGAAAAATACTGTAATTCAACTCAGAAATACACCGGAATATGGGAAATGAATCAGAAATAAGTGGTAATGAAAACGTTTCCTAACATTTTAAAACAATTAATTTATTAATACATCTATATTAAGAAGTGATTACTTACACGATATGCACAGTATATTTGTAGTACACTTTTAAGAATTATGTCATAAAATATTTGGGTATTTTTTGCTGTACACTGGATTCTACTGTAAACCATTCATAAAAATGTTTGCATTTATTTAAACACTCAAATATATTTTCTGGCACATTTTCTTCCCAATGAAGGCCTCGATGCAAAGTTTCAAATGCCGCCAACATTTCTTGTTTGGAAGGTTTAATATTGCCCTCATTTTCATCCAACTCATCATCGATATTGTCACTGGTTCTTTAAATACACTCCAAAATGTCGGAGTTACTCGGATATTCAGCTATTACGACATCATTATCAACTCCTAAAAATTTGTCAAGAACAATTTCTTCACTGATCAAACCTTGCTTGGAACTCTTTCCAAGATTGTTCAATATATGGTAGTAGTTCATCCCTCTCATCGTTGTTAATTGGTGTTTTAGCAAAACCTGCTTGCAAAACAATTAATTAATCAAAAAAACAATTAATCATTGTTTCCGTCACATGTTGACTCCACACTTTCGCCAACTCTGATATGCACATCTGCAGATGTATAACAGAATCTATAGGTTGGTTGGTTTCTATTCTCAGTAAAATTTTTTTCAGTATGTGCCTTCGGTATTGCAATTTCAAAACCTTGTCCCATTGGCGGCAGTTTAGACGAGGTATTCGGAGGGAAGAAAACGAGCTTCGCACCTGTAAGCTTCAAAATTACCTAGTGAAGGTGGACAGGGCAGTCATTGACAAGCTATGCAATTTTTCTGTTTTCTTTCGTCATCTTTCTATTGAAATTTAAAATCCACTGTCCAAAATTTCACTTGTTGTCCAAGATTTTTTGTTGTAGTCCAACTCTAATGACTTTACTCCTTTGAAACATTGGGGTTGTTTACGTTTGTCTTTACCAAAAGCTTCAGTTTTCCATTACCAGCCATATTTGCACCAACCAAAACTGTAATTGTCTCCTTACTATTTTTACCACCTAAACATTTATCACCTTTAAAAGTCACTGTCTTGTTCGGCAAACATTTAAAAAATCGATATGTTTCATCAATGTTGAATATGTCTTTGGGTTCGTAGTCCTCCATAATTGGTGCCTCCGTAGCCAGGTGGGCAGGAGCAGCAGTGCGTAGCACACGCTTCTTGATTAGACCAGGGTTCGAGCCCGTGACCACCAAATACGGAGGATGTGGAAAGGTCAGGGAATGACCACCGCATATCCCCGGAGCAATATGGCCTTAGTTGCTAATGCTCCTAAAAACCAAATAACAAACAAACAAACAAATCCTCCATAATTATTTTTGAAACTGTTTCTTTCCAATAGCATTAGCATTAGTAGAGGCATTTGATGCAAGAAAGCAAGCTTATGCAGCATCAGCCAAAAAAAAAAAAAAAAAAACCCACTTCCACTTCACCCCTCTGTTTGTTCAAAATACCTGTCCAGCTGAGCCTTAAACTTATTTAGGCTATCAACCTCCACCACAAGGGATGGAAGTTTGTTCCACCAACCAACCACCCGCTGGCTAAAGGCAAATTTCCGCACGTCTATCCTACATCTGTCTTTCCTCAATTTGAATTTATGCCCTCTCAGGTGATTTTTCTGAGCTAGAGGAAGAATCTCATCAGCATTGAGCATGCTTAAACCATTCAAGGCTTTATACACCTCTATCAGATCACCTCGCTGGTGCCTAGTCTCCAGACACTGTAATTTGCAAAACTTAAGCCTTTCTTCGTAAGAGCACCCCTTTGTTCCATTCACTAATCTTGTTGCCCTTCTCTGTACTCGTTCCAGCAGCTCTACATCCTTCTTGAAATGAGGCCTCCAGACCTCTATACAGTATTCTAGGTGTGGCCTGACCATTGCCTTATACAATGGAATAATCACCTCCTTATCCCTGATGGAAAAATTCCTATATATCATTGACAATACTCCATGAGCTACTCTTGCAGCCCGTCTGCACTGCTCAGAGAACTTCATATTTGCCTGCACAACCACCCCCAAGTCCCTTTCATTCTCTACCACTGTCAGTGTAGTACCACAGAGTTGATACGTTGCTCTGGGGTTGCTGTTTCCCATGTGTAGTACTTTACATTTGTCAATGTTAAACTTCATTTGCCACCTCTCAGCCCATCTGCTCAACTTTTCCAGATCCTGTTGCAGCAGCATAGTGTCAGTAGTGTCCTTGACAACCCTGCCAACCTTTGTATCGTCTGCAAACTTGGACATTAAGCTTGATATACCATCATCAATATCATTTATAAATACAGAAAAGAATAATGGACCCAACACTGAGCCCTGAGGGACTCCACTAATAACATTAGTCCACGATGAGCAGTGTCCATTGATTACCACTCTCTGTCTTCTCCCCCTCAACCACCCCTTTATCGATAGCAGCAATTTGCCTCCAGTGTCACACTGCTCCAATTTGTGTAGCAGTCTTCCATGTGCAACAGTATCAAAAGCCTTTCTAAGATCCAAGTATATAATATCAAAGTTATTCCCTGCATCCAGTTCTTTTGTGACTGCATCATAGTATCCAATCAAGTTGGACTGCATCATAGTATCCAATCAAGCAGGATCATTTAGACAAGACTGAAGTCTTGTCTAAATGATCCTGCAGTGCTTCTTTAACCAGTGCCTCCATTAATTTTCCTGGAACAGAAGTTAAGCTCACAGGTCTATAATTACTTGTGTCAGCCTTTGATCCTCCTTTGTGAATTGGGGTTACATTTGCACATTTCCAGTCTATGTGTACTTCCCCTGAGTCCAAGGAAGCTCTCATAATTATGGCTAAGGGTTTGCTTACTTCCTTTGCTGCCTCCTTTAATATGACTGGATAGATCCCATCCACCCCGGGTGCCTTTCTTGTGTTTATCTTCAACAGTTTCTCCTCCACTTTACTCCCAGTTATTTCAAGATTCTGTAGCTTACTGCTAGAGTTGAATACACCTCTGGCATTCCCCTTGATGAATAATCTGATTCATCCCCTTCCTTCTAGAGTTTACATAAGTAAAGAACTCTTTGCTGTTTTTCTTTGCATCCCTTGCCAAGGATTTCTCGTAATCTGCCTTCGCGTGCCTAACCTCCTTTGTAACTTGGTTGCATATCAACTTGTATCTGTCATAGGCTTCTGTGTCATGTGTTAATTTGTAAGTATCCCATGCATTTTTCTTCTCTGCCATATGCCTCATTAGTTCATCTGACATCCATTTTGGCCTAAACCTTGAACAATATTTCTTAGTTGGTATGTAAAGCCTAGTAGCTTCCAAGATAAGTTCTTTGAATGCTTCCCATTTTGAATTTGCTGTTGGTAACATCATCAGTTGGTCCCACTGTATAGAATTTAAATACTGTCTCAGTCCATCGTAGTCGCCTTTACAGAAGCAATAACCCTTCCCTTTACCCCTAATGGTAGTTACCTCTTTGAGTAAATCCCACTTCAGCACACTGTGATCACTGCCACCTAGTGGTTCATTTATCTGCAGATTCTTAATGCATGAAGAATCACTGCTGATAATCAAATCAAGAGTATTACTCCCTCTAGTTGCCTCCCGAACATGCTGATGTAGAAAACAATCATCCAATAAATCCACAAAAGCCCTGCTAGTGTGTGAGTAACCAGCCCCCCAAATTCCAGTCAATATCTGGGAAATTAAAATCTCCCATTATAAGACTCTCTGATTTACTGGCCCACTCTATTTCCCTGTACAGTTCCTTATTATACTCATCAGAGTCATTAGGCCTATAGCACACTCCTACTCTCAATTTTGATCTCCCAATGCTTATGTCACACCAAACTGACTCAACACTGCACTGTCCAGCGATGTCGACTGGCTTCACTTCGTTGGTTTTTATATGTTTCTTAACTAATAGCATAACCCCCCCCTTCCTATCCTGTCTATCCTTTCTGTAGACGTTGTACTCCCCAAATTGCAGTTCTGCATCCCTTATATCTGTGTGACACCACGTCTCTGATATCCCAACAATATCTGCCTTTGATGTTTTGAGCAATACCTCAAATTCATCAAATTTATTTACTAAACTGCTAGCATTGGTGTACACGCAAGTATACCTGCACCTGTTTCTATTCTTAGCTACCCTAACACAACCCATGTGTTTACTTGTACCGCAATGGCTCCCAGCAGTCTCTGAAATACCATGCATCTTGTTTTTCAGGCTTCCGCTCATTCTAATAGAAGCAGTGCAAGAATCTCTTTCACCTCTGCCAGTGGCTACTGTCAATCTATTGGTCTTTGTCTCCCCCCAAGCAGTTTTCCGACCCACCTAACACTGCCTCGATAGCATCAGCAAATATTCTTGCACCCTTTCTATTTAAGTGTATCCCATCCCTGTAGAAGCAATCTCTCCTGTTAACAAGTACAGTCTAGGCTGTTAAAAAAATTCTACCCCTTGAGCCTTGCACAATCTTTCCAGGGCCGAATTGATCGACAAGGCTCTCATCATATACTCCCTCCTAGGTATAGTCTTCTTCGATTGAAACTCCACTTTCATCAGAAATACATTTTGGAGTAAGCCATGGCGCTCTTTAAATTTATCCAGCCAACCAAAACTGGCTTGGAATGTTTTATGCTCCAGAAGAGATGCATACTCCGTAGCCTTTTCTTTTGTTAATGGCCCCGATATCAGCATGTCTTGGTCCCAAATCAACTTCATCCACTTAAAAACTGCTTCATCTACATCTTCACAAAGGTATAATTTTGCACGTTTCTGACTGGATCCTGTTTCCTCAAACAGTTTCAAAGAAAATCAAAACAGTTTTTCAGATTTCCTCTTAGTCACTGTGAGGTTACTTGCACAGCAGCTAAAACAAAACTGAAATTAGGGACCACTTTTACCTACCACGTAAACAGGGACAGGTGAAATTTAGTGAAAATGTGGATGATTCATTTCTTTGAAATAACAGATGAATTTCCGGGATAAACGAAAATCACTCTCTCCTAATTTTCTAATAGGATGCTTACAGTAGAAAACAGGTTGACCAGACCCATTGTTTGCATCGGGAATATGCCTTAATAAGTCGACCGGCAGGACTTTTCAGTACAGTAGTGTATAGGTTTTACTACTTCCTTTTAGCCATTGCTGACTCACTGCTGGGCAAAGGCCTCTCCCAAAACTTCCATCTCTTTCTATCCTGTGCCGTGGTTTGCAGTTTCCCCCCCTACAGGGGAAATTGGGATTAATTCTTAATCCTTTTAGCTCTTAATTCGTACTTTCTACAACATCAGCTTTATTCCCTAAAGGCCAGAGGTGAACAGTGCATACCCAGGTCTCTCAAAATCAGCTCGTTATATAGATATTTTCTTCATTATACGGAAACTATTTTCAGTGTAATGGCCAAGGGGAAATCAAAAAACGTTCGTTACATAGAAAAATTCACTATTTGGAAGTTCGTTAAAGAGAGGTCCGACTGTATATCTAGATATTTCTACATTGATGTTTGTTTATACTGCAGCATTGGAATGACAATTTACTGTTTCTAAAAAGTAGTCAGCTTAACTAAGGAACACGCATGTAAAATCTCAAGAAGGAACGTTGTGAACTGTGTTGTTTAAAGAGTTTTAATGATTTAAATGTCATTCTTTAAAGTTTGCCTATGGTATTTTCAAAAATAGTTAATTCTAATGTGAATGAAACAGATTTAGTAATTTACTTAAGGTGGCCACCAATAACTTATTGGTTTAATTTTCTTTTTTTAAGAACAGTAAATTGTCATCCAAAATGGAGCCTTTAAAGTGTAATATTCTTTTATCTTGTTTCCAAAATATATTCAGTTATTTTGTTTAAGAAAATGCTGCCTTATAGTTTATTCAATAAAATCAAAAGTTTTCAGACCTGCAATACAAAGGAAACCCAGATCAGTAATAGTTTGGAAGTTAAACACAGAAGTTTTCTTCTTTAAATTTAATATGTGAATTTAAGTGGCACATTTGACTGCATTGAACACAGAGTTCAATGCAGTCAATTGCCATACTGTTCATATGCAGATATTGGCCTTCTTTGTGCTGTTCTATTTCTAACATAGTTTTATTTCAGGAGATGTAGGTGAGGTGATATGATAACATTTTTCTGTTAGTTGAAAATCCCTGATTTCACAAATCAGGGATTTTCATAAATAAAAGAAATTTTCTCTTTTATTTATGTTATGTACGTAACATAAATAAAAGAGAAAATTACATAACATAAATAAAAGAGAAAATTTCTGACACACATCTTGTATACATCCAGTTATACTTAACAGTTTAAAAGAAGAGAAAAGAGAAACAAACTAGTTATTCTCTAGAATTAGAAATTATTCATTTTTAATTATAGAGAATGACTATTTTGTTTTCTCACAAGCAGACCGAGACTTGAAATATGACTTTTTGGGATCCATGGTGGCATTGACCACTGTGATGATTACTTATGACCATTTGGTCATAAGTAACATCTTCCTTAAAGAAGAGGTTACTGTTTCCCCTGATTGATCTTTTACCTTTCTTTTTACTACTTGAAGTGAGGATTGACATTCTGTCTTCAGGTTTGCTTGTGTTGGGAATCTTTGCCTTTTTTCCAACTGCATGTACTCAAACTTGTGCAATATTTCTCAGTTGTGCACAGTTGTATCCACACATTCACATATGCATATACATTTATTTATGTATATAAATAAATGTATATGCATATTTATGTATTAAATAATACATACCAGAAGGTTAAAATTGCCCGAGTTAACTATCCAAAAGTGGGCACTCAAGTTAATGATTTTGCTCTTATAAACTCACTACACTTTATCATGTGGACATTATTTCTGCTACATGCCCTTTCTGTTATTATTTCCACGAACATTCTTCTGAATCAGCATCTGTAATTCCACCTTTTTCTTCCAGACTAGCTAAGCATGTTTGAATATTATTTTGTTCATCTGGCTTGTCTTGTGAAGGTAAATCTAAATAATTGACAAAAAACAAACAACTAATAACCATAAGTATTCTAAATGGGAAACATTCAGGGAAATAATCATAGAAGCTACTATAAATATAAACTTTATTGTAAGGTTCCTAGGTACACACAAGTACCCTACCTTTACAAACTCTTCACGGCACTAAGCCAGGTGTTAACAAGCAGCAGAGATATCATCTCGCCAGAAATCTAATAAATACATAATAGGATAAATAAATAATATTCAGCTGATTGAATTTAGTTAAACATAAAATACAATAATACATCAAATTAAAATAATCAAATAAATTAAAATAACACGACAGTTTTCTTGAATTCAAGTTTCCTTGAAATTCTTGCCGAGCCGGAGCGATCTCACATCAGTTGATGGTTGTGGAACACACGTGCAGATCCAGGATGTGCAGTCTGTACTTTTTGTCATCAATGATTTTGCACAGGTCGGTGTCCAAGGACTGAGCTAGATGGAGCTTCTGATAAGTGAGGAACCGATCTTTAAAATGTAACCTTGACGGAAGAGCAAGAAGCTTGGGAGTGGAGCGCAGTGCTGATTGAGGGATTCTCCAGCACATGGTGTCCCAAATGTTGGGGGCTGAGATTTTTCCAGCGATCATTTTGATGGTGAAGATTAGTCTTCTTTCGTTCATTAAGGCTGCGAATCTGGTTAAATTCAGTGCTTTGGCCATCGGTGTTGTGTAAAGTTGTGGTGGGAGATGACACTTTCAGGTAGCCCAATTCAGATTCACTTCAGTATTCCGTGGCATTCAATGGTTTGATTGTTGTGTCTGTGGCCAAGCCCCACAACTCTACCCCATATAGTATACCTCCGAAGATCTCGTCCTGATATATGTTCTTATCAGATTTGTGTTATGAATATGTAGCAAGTGCTGCTTGGCAATCCACCATTTCCTGTTGAATTTAGCACAGAGTTCTTCAATATGATGATGGAATCGTAATTTTTGATCAAATGTCACGCCCAGGTCTTTCTGCTTTTCGATGCAGGGGATCAAGACTCTGTCTATCGCCGGCTGAATTATGGTTGGTGTGGGTTTCAGTGAGAAGACTATGATGGTGGATTTTGCAGGATTAACTTGCAGGTCAAATCTCATGAGGTACTGCTTTATTTCTGATAAAGTCTTGTTGATGGTTGCTGTTGTGTCTATTGCTTCATTGGTTGATTTTATTTTTGTTACGAGCTTCAAGTCATCCGCGTATGATGACATCTGGTCTGTTGTGTACTAGCGGGTTAATTATAGCTGTGAAAAGAATTCCAGACAGGACTCCCCCTTGTGGCATGCCTGCTTGTATTTGCCTAGTATACGTCTGCTTTCCTATGGACATTTTGATGGTTTTATTCTGAAGAAGAGATGTCAGAAACTTCAATACTTGACCTCTGATATGATAGTAATTTTGAAGGAGCTTAAGCAAGGCAGGGATATTGACACTATTGAACGGCGCTTGTAGATCCAGGTACGTGATAGCAATTTCTTCTTTCTCCTTAAACGATCCAAGGATAGCATTGGTGATCATAAGCAGATTACTAATTGTTGATCTGTCGTGCAATGCATAATGAATTTGATGTGGCCTGTTAGGGAGGATGTGTGTGGTAAGCGTTTTCAGTACTGTTTTCTCAAGCAGCTTCAGTAAACACGAGGAGCGAGAGATGGGTCTAACGTTCTTGGCTTCAGTTGGCTGGGAGACCTTTGGGAGTGGCCTGATGGAATACACATTCCGTGTTGGAGGGAAAAATTCTCCTTTTAATATGTTATTAAAAATTGTTAAGAGGGGATCAATTAGATATAGACTCAAACATTTTATGATAAACTGTGGAACTTCGTCAATCCCTGCAGTACCAGTTGCAGGCAATTGATTAATTGTGATTTGTCTTGTGATTAAGATGGTTGCAAGTGCATCTCTGGGCACATCATTATCAAGTAGAGGAATATCACTGGACTCATGGTTACCTTGCTGAAATTGTGCAATAAAGTCCATCCAGACATCAGGATCGAGATGTGAGGAGAGATCACAATGTTTCTGTGGGTATGATGGGGCACCCTTACATACGGTGACTTCAACGTGGTGTTTTATGGCTTGAGACTAGAGTCGATTGAGGCTTGCTCATACTTTACAGTATGCAATTCTAGGCTTTTCATACCAACTAAGAAATGCTGTTCAAGGCTTAGACCTAAATGGATGTCAGATGATTGATGAGACTTGTGGCAGAGAAGAAATGTGTGTGTGGTATGCATATAAATTATCCAGTGATACAGAAGCCTATGGTAGATATAAACAGTCTGTAATCAAGTTACAAAGGAGGTTGGGCAAGCTAAGGCAGATTACAAGAATTCTCTGGCAAACAGCCGCAGCAGACAGTAGAAGGAAATGGTTGAATAACATTGGGCTACTTTATGTCAATGGTTTAACTATTAATGACCCTGCCCAGGTTGTTGACAGACTAAGTATTTTGCATCTTCATTCACAGATGAGGAATTCTTTAGGGAAGGAGATGCCAGAAGTTGATCAAACTCTGAACAGTGAGCTAAGTGATCCTGTGATATCTGAAAGGAAAGAAAATTTGTTGAAGCTAAACATAAAAAAGGTTCCTTGGTTGGTAGGAGCTATCCAGTTATATTAAGAAAGGCAGCAAAGGAGATAAGTAAACCCTAAGCCATAATTATTACAATATTCTTGGATTTAGAGGAGGTATGCCTACGGACTGGAGATGTGCAGATGTATCCCCAATTCACAGAGGGGGGGGGGATCAAAAGTTGGCATAACAAGGTAATTATAGGCCTCTTAACTTAATCTCTGTTCCACGGAAAATAATGGAGTCACTGGTTAAAGAAATAATGCACGACCATCTAGACAGGAATGCAGTTATGCGGTCACAACATGGGTTTGTGAAGGGGTTAGATACTGTAATGAAGTGATAAAGGAACTGGATGCCACAAATAATTTTGATATTGTATACTTGGATTTCAAGGAAGCTCTTGATACTGTTCACATAAAAGACTGCAATACAAAATGGAGAAAATTATTGCTATGGATAAAGGGATGGTTGAGTGGAGAAGACAAAGATTTGTTATCTACGGGTACTGCTCTTTGTGGATTAATGCTATTAGTGGAATGCCTCAGGGTTCAGTGCTGGGCTCATTGATGTTTTCAATATTTATCAGTGGTATTAATAAAGTTATATCAGGCTTAATGTCTAAGTTTGCAGATGATACAAATGGTTGGCAGGGTGGTTAATGACAGTAATCAAGGTAAGCTACTACAACAAGATTTAGAAAAATTAGGCGAATAGGCTTGAAGTTTAACATTGACAAATACAAGATTTTGCACATGGATAGCAGTAAATCCTAGATTAACATACCAAGACTGATGTAGGCAGAATCTGAACTCCAACTTTCTTGATTATACATTCAACTCAAGAACAATCAGTTGGAAAACTCTCCCCATTCCTAGTGCAAAAATGCCCGGAAATCATAATAGGTACTCCCAAGACAGTTCGTCGATTAAGATCAGGAGACCTACGGGTTGAAGTTGTCACTGCCAGACAGTCTGAACAACTACAAAAAATACAATCCCTCGGTGAAATTTCGGTCACTGTTTCACTGCACATTTCCTTGAACACATCAAGAGGTGTCATCACTGAGTGGGACCTCATCAGTTTGTCAGATGAAGAACTCAAACAAGAATTACGAGAAGGAGTTATCAATGTAAGGCGAATTCTCACAAAGAAGGATAATGTATTAGTTCCTACCCGAATATAAACCTTACTTTTGACAATCCTAAATCACCAACATTGATCAAAGCCGGTTACCTTTACTGCTGAGTTAAACCATACATCCCAAATCCATTTATGCTACTATAAGTGCCAGAAGTTTGGGCAGTCACAGATGGTCTGCTGAGGAGCAGCTGCCTGTGCCACATGTGATCCACTGCACATATTACTAGTGACTGCACAACCACAACACCAAACTGTGTTAACTGTAAAGAAGCCCATCCAGCATATTCGAAGGAGTGTCCCCTTTGGAAACGCAAAAAAAAAGATACAGCAATACAAAACTGAACATAATGTAACCAACCAAGAAGCTAAAAAATCATTACTAGTTCCAAATGCTAGCAAGCCAACTTATGCCCAAATAACCAAAAATCACATATCAATTGCTACCCAAACAGAGGAAACCATACTGCCAAAGTCACTAGCTGAATGGGCAAGGTCAATATTGTCCCCAGTACCAACACCCCAAACAAAAAGCAAACAAAGCAAAGCAATAAATACGCCGATCAGTATAACCAGATGCCACTCAACAGCAGAATACTACAGTATCTACCACTCCCGACTCAAACCAAACAGACTACATGGATTCAGAAGATAATTCAAACCAAGATGGACAGATTTTAGAACTGTTTACTGTAGAAGAGATGGATACAGCGAAACCTTATTTTCCAAAGAAGGGAAAAGGTACACTTGAGCGATCTAAACCTTCTGTACCTCGAAAACAAATCAAGGGCCCTGCTAACCCAAATAATGCTTACTTTCTTACAGTGGAACTTTAGAGGCTATCGTAGTAATTTGGCTGACATCCGAGATCTCCTTTCACAATATGATCCTATTGCCTTCTGTCTACAAGAAACCAATCTAACACCAAATATAATTGTTTCCCTTCGGAAATACATAATACATCGGCAAGATCGTGTTGCACACAATCTGAACAATCTTGCACATGGAGGAGTAGTGCTGATCAACAACTCCCAGCACTACTCCTCCATGTAGTAGTGCTGATCAGCAACTCCCAGATACCCTCAAAACCATCCCACTAAAGACAAATCTTGAAGCAGTTGTTGCACGAATCAATGTTAACTTTAGCATTAGCATTAGTAGAGGCATATGATGCAAGAAAGCAAGCTTATGCAGCATCAGCCAATAAAAAAAAAAAAAAAAACCCTTCCACTTCACCCCTCTGTTCTCCCGAAATACCTGTCCAGCTGAGACTTAAATTTATTTAGGCTATCAACTTCCACAACAGGGGATGGAAGTCTGTTCCACCAACCAACTACCCGTTGGCTAAAGGCAAATTTCCGCACATCTATCCTACATCAGTTTTTCCTCAATTTGAATTTATGCCCTCTCAGGTGATTATTCTGAGCAAGAGGCAGTATCCCATCAGCATTGAGCATGCTCAAACCATTCAAGGCTTTGTACACCTCTATCAGATCACCTTGCCCGGTGCCTAGACTCCAGACACTGTAATTTGCAAAACTTAAGCCTTTCTTCGTAAGAGCAACCCTTCGTTCCGTTCACTAACCTTGTTGCCCTTCTCTGTACTCGTTCTAGCAGCTCTACATCCTTCTTGAAATGAGGCCTCCAGACCTGTATACAGTACTCAAGGTGCGGCCTGACCATTGCCTTATACAAGGGAATAATCACGTCCCTATCTATGCTAGAAAAATTCCTGTATATCATTGATAAGACACCATGAGCTACTCTTGCAGCCCGTCTGCACTGCTCAGAGAACTTCATATCTGCCTGCACAACCACCCCCAAGTCCCTTTCATTCTCTACCACTGTCAGTGTAGTACCACAGAGTTGATACATTGCTCTGGGGTTGCTGTTTCCCATGTGTAGTACTTTACATTTGTCAACGTTAAACTTCATTTGCCACCTCTCAGCCCATCTGCTCAACCTTTCCAGATCCTGTTGCAGCAGCATAGCATCAGTAGCGTCCTTAACAACCCTGCCAACCTTTGTATCGTCTGCAAACTTGGACATTAAGCTTGATATACCATCATCAATATTATTTATAAATACAGAAAACAACAATGGACCCAACACTGAACCCCGAGGGACTCCACTAATAACATTAGTCCACGATGAGCAGTGTCCATTAATTACCACTCTCTGTCTTCTGCCACTCAACCATCCCTTTATCCATAGCAACAATTTGCCACCAATGCCACACTGCTCCAATTTGTGCAGCAGTCTTCCATGTGCAACAGTATCAAAAGCTTTTCTAAGATCCAAATATATAATATCAAAATTATTCCCTGCATCAAATTCTTTTGTGACTACATCATAGTATCCAATCAAATTGGTCAGGCAAGACCTTCCCTTAACAAAACCATGCTGTGTCTGAGCTATAACTGAATTCTTGTCAAAATGATCCTGCAGTGCTTCTTTAACCAGTGCTTCCATTAATTTTCCTGGAACAGAAGTTAAACTCACAGGTCTATAATTACTTGTGACAGCCTTTGATCCTCCTTTGTGAATTGGGGTTACATTTGCACATTTCTAGTCTGTGGGTACCTCCCCTGAGTCCAAGGAAGCTCTCATAATTATGGCTAACCTTTGCTGCCTCCTTTAATATAACTGGATAGATCCCATCCACCCCAGGTGCCTTTCTTGTATTTATCTTCAACAATTTCTCCTCCACTTTACTCTCAATTATTACAAGATCATCTAGCTCACTGCCAGTGTTTACTTCATCTATGGCATTCCCTTTCCTGAATAACTCCTCATGTGTGAATGGCAATGCAAAATATTGATTTAGTTTGTTAGCTACCTGAGCAGGATCATGAACAGTTGAACCATCGATACCAAGTGGACCTGCCGACCGGGCTAGCTGAGTGGGTAAAGTACCTGCCCGGCAACCCAAAGGTCGCGGGTTCGATTCCCGCCTCGGGCTTGGATCAAAGTACTGCAAAAACCTTGGGAGGTGCAATATGGCCACAGAAGCCGATGCGCCAACAACTACCAAAAAAAAAAAAAAAAAAAACCTAGTGGACCAATCTGATTCATCCCCTTCCAAATTTAACCGTAGTCTCATTATACTTGCCACCTAACCAAAACATAAGCTATGCTGAATTAGAATAATTAGTGATCCAGTTTCCCAAACCCTACTGTATTCTTCAGGCGCACTATAGCCCTAGAAGCTTGTGTGCCATTAAACCTCCATAACACCCCCCCCCCCTACTGTATCTTAAGAGACCTGAACAGTCACCATCTGCTATGGGGAAACCATAACCTGGACAAGCGTGGACAAACTATCGAAAAATTACTTGATCAGCACAAGCTGATAACTCTCAATAATGGAGCACACACTTATACATATATTTCTACAGGATCTACCTCAGCTATTGATATCTCTTTAGGTTCAGCAACCATATACCCTCTGTTCGGATGGACTATTCACAACAACCCACTGGGCAGTGATCATTACTCTGCAATATGCCGCATTGATACAAGCATTCCCCATATTTTTTACCGAATTCTCAAATGGATATTCTTCAAAGCTGAATGGGACGTGTACAAACAGCTAGCTACACTAGAAGAAAAGCAGGTCCAACAAACACCCATAAACTTGGTAGTAGAACATATATCTAACAAAATACTGCAAGCAGTGGACAAAGCAATCCTGAAATGATCCACTAAAATATCAGCCCTCTCTAAATTGTGGTGGAATGATGAATGTAGTGCTGCTAAAAAAAGAGAACAACAGAGTATGGAACATCTTCAGAAAGTTCCCAACAACAGAAAACCTGATCTACTTTAAAAAGGCAAGGGCAGAAGCAAAACGAGTTAAGCAGACCAGCAAAAGAGAAGCATGGAAGCGTTTTGCTTCCACAGTTACAAAAACGACAGAAACCCAAACAATTTGGGTCAAAATACAGCGTATGTATGCAAAACATCCAAGCATCAACTGTCCCATGCTCAATGTAAATGGCTCTAATATTACAAAACTAGTGGAGATTGCAAATGCTCTAGGTAGATCGTTCATGGAAATCTCAGCTCTGGAATTGTGGCAAGTCATACTCGCCACAATTCCAGACACACAAAGCACAAGCTGAAAAACACTCAATTAATTTTGAATCAACATCCAGTGCTGCGTACAATCTCCCTTTCACAATGTCAGAATTACATCATGCTCTAGCCTCCACTAAACTCAGTGCAGCAGGGCTAGATGGAATACATTTCATCATGATAGCAAAACTTACAAAACCTGCATTCAAGACACTATAACTGCTCTACAACAGAATATTCAAAGAAAACACTTTCCCTGACAAATTGCAGCATGTTTATGTTTTGGCATTTTCAAAACGTGGAAAAGATCCTACAAATTCACAGCCTTATTGATCTATCCTGGATAGCCTGACTATCCTGGTTTCTAGCTCGAAATAACCTAATGAATCCAGTGCAGTGTGGCTTTTGTGAAGGCAGATCCATTCTTGACCTTTTGATTAAGACAGAAATAAACATCTGTGATGCTCGTACACAAAGAACATCTTGTGATGGTCCTATTTGACATTAAAAAAAGCGTTTGACACTGCTTGGAGATATGGTATAATGAGAAATCTATAAGATCTGGAATTATGCGGATCCCTACCACAGTTTATGAGAAATTTCTTGCAACACCACTCATTTCAAGTTTGTTTTCACAACAACTTATCTTCAAAGTTCATACAGGAAGAAGGGGTACCACAAGGATCAGTGCTAAGTGCTACCCTCTTTAATATAAAAATGAATTCAATAACACAGGACCTGCCACAAACAATATCCACTACCCTGTATGTCGGTGACTTCAGTATTGCCAAAATCAACAAAATAGCAAAATGAGCCCAAAACAACGGTTTTTGCTTCTCAATGCAAAAGACTGTCGATATACACTTCTGTAGGAAGCGTAACTTACATCCACACCTAGAACTTCGATTAGAAAAGCAAATCATACCAGTGGTCCCTAGTGTCCGCTTTCTTGGTGTGATATTTGACCAAAAACTCACCTTCCTGGAACACTATAAAAACACCCAGGATTACCTGTCTTAAAAGGCTAAACATGTTAAGAGTTCTATTGGGCACAACATGGGGAGCTGACCGATACACGCTATTACAGTTGTACCATGCGCTAATATGGTTACGTCTAGACTATGGTTCTATAGTTTATAGCTCTGCTAGACCAAGAGCTTTACGCTGACTTGATCCTGTGCAGCACAGTGCTCTTTGTCTTGCACTGGGGGCGTACCATACATCACCTGTCCAGAGCCTATATACTGAAGCACATGAAACCTCCCTGCAGCTACGCAGACAAATGCTTTTATTACACTATGCAGCAAAACTCAAAGGGTATCCAAACCAACCCACTTGGAATGGACATTTTCTATCTTAAATGGGAAAACCTATACCGGGCCTATCCACCAACCAGGATACATCGTTGCTCATTGCAGGCCGATTGGCAAATTGACCTTAGTAAGATACAGCCCACTGTCTCTCATACAGTCCCACCTTGGACATACTACATACCACCATGCGACTTTTCATTGACAGCTTGGGGAAAACACACCTTATCCCAACAGAACATCTGCAAATATATGCCGCACTGAGAACCCAGCATGGCCAGTACACACCAATTTACACAGGTAGGTCTAAAACCGACAATCATGTTGGTGCAGCAGCAGTATTTCCCAACACAACTGTATCCAAGAAACTCCCTACCCCTACTGAATGTAGCAGCTATACTGCAGAACTTTGTGCTATCTACATAGCACAAAGTTCTATGTAGCCTTAAACTATGCACTGTCAAAAACCATATTGCAGTGTTATATATACAGACTCCATTAGTGCTATCCAAACTATACAACAGAACCCAAAGAATGATAACTCCCTACTTAGACAGATCTCGAATACTCTAAGTTAAACCAGAAGAAACAACAAGTTCTGTTATGTTGGATCCCTGGTCATGATGGAATTTCTGGAAATGAACAGGCTGACCCAGCTGTCAAAACTGCTACCGATCCTATAGCCCATGCCTTTATTACACCTGCATCTGACTACAAGTACATTTTAAAGAAACAATGTCTTGAACAATGGCAACACATCTGGCAAAGTCAGGCCAATTACAAATTACTCAGCATTAAAAAAGGTCTCAAACCATGGAAGTCTAGTATTCGTGAGAACCGACATGAAGAAGTTGTATTAGCCTGATTATGGATAGGTCACACACACTTGACACATCTCTATCTACGTACAGCCGCTGACCCACCACATTGCACAAACTGCAACACCCAACTTACAGTCCAGCCTATACTCATTGACTGTCCGATTTACAACAGTGAGCGTCACTCTCTTTGCCTCATTTTCAGCAATGAATATTCTGAGTATCGCCCATCTTTTAGCAGATATGCCACATGTAGACAAAATCTTCACTTTCCTTAAAGAGATAAAACTGTATAACACACTGTAAACTTTAACTGCAATTCAAATAAAAAAAAAAAAAACAAAAAACACTAAACTTTACCATAGTTAGACGCAGTATGGCTATGTTGCTCTTGCGCCGTAAAGCCTACACTCAAACAAACCATACTCATCAGATGTGAGCCCTGGGGTTAATATATATATATATATATGTGTGTGAAGGATTTCACCTTCAGCCAGCAGGCATTAGTATTAGTGATGACCATATGGTGCAAGGAAGCCTATGGCTTATGCTGCAACAGCCAAAAAAAAAAAAAAATAATAATAATAAAATAAAATAAGAATAAAAACAAATTAATAATAAGAAGAAAAAAAATAAATTAAATAATAAAAATGAATGAGAAAAGGAAATGGATAACCCATGCATTTCCTTCTTCCCTTAAATAATAATTATCCAGCTGACCTTTGAATTTCATTAGACTATCAGCCTTTATACCACCCATGCAGGTAACTTATTCCAGTAATTTATAACTCGCTGGCTAAAATAAAACTTCCTGCAATCCAGTCTAAACAACTTCCCCGTAACTTGAAATTGTCCCCTAGTTCTAGAATCATAACCGTGAAAATTTCCTCCTTATTCATTTTGCTTATGCTGCTCAGAGCCTTGAACACCTCAATCAAGTCTCCTCTAAGGTGCCTAGTTTCCAAGTTATTCAACCCACATATTCGAAGTCTTTCCTCATATGGATGCCCTTTTGCCAATCTCACCAGGCGATTTTCCTGTCTTTGGACCCTTTCAAAAAGAACAATGTCTTTCTTTAGGTGCGGTCTCCATATTTGAACACAGTATTCCAAGTGTGGTCTAACAATAGCCTAATATAATGGATTATGACGTTCTTATCTCTACTAGCGATTGTTTGATTAATCATTGATAGGATGCCGTGGGCCCTCCTTTCAACCAGTCTATAATGCTCGGAGAACTTCATATCTGACCGTATTGTAATACCCTTTCCTTCACTACCAGCTGTAGTTTAACTCTGCCAAGTGTATAAGTTATTTTCGGGTTAAAAATGGCAGCTATGCTTCAATCCAGCAATTTTGCTGGATTGAAGCATAGCTGCCATTTTTCTGACCATCTCTGAAGTCTATCTAGGTCATTCTGAAGAAGCTCTGCTTGGCGGCAGTCATTAACTACTCTACCAATCTTTACATCATCTGCAAATTTAGACATCATGCCTTCTATTCCTTCATCGATGTCATTTATGAAAATCAGAAACAACAATGGTCCTAATACTGATCCTTGGGGAATCCCACTTCTTACATCAACCCAAATTAATTTTGGGAATAACCATTTATCATAACCCTCTGCCTCCTGCCTTGAAGCCACCCTGCTATCCATGTAAGGATTTTCCCTGTGATTCCAACCTGTGCCGGCTTATAAAGTAACCACTCTTGTGGGACTGAGTCAAATGCTTTGCTGAAATCCAAATAAACAACATTGAAATTATTCCCTAAGTCCAGCTCTTGAGTGACCTTGTCAAAATAGCTAACCAGATTAGTTAAACATGATGTTCCCTTTACAAAACCATGCTGAGTATCCTTCAGAATTCCTTTTCTATCTACGTGATCCTGAATTCCACCCTTGATCATAGTCTCCATTATTTTTCCTACTACTGAAGTCAGACTAACTGGCCTGTAATTTCCCACTTCACTCTTAAAATCGCCCTTACGTATTAGAGATACATTGGCACTTTTCCAATCCAGCAGAATCGTGCCTGAGTCCAGCAGTGATCTCATAATTAGCCTCAAAGGTTCAATGCACTCACTTGCTACCTCCCTTAAGATTATAGGGTATATGCTATCGACCCCAGGAGTCTTATTGGCCAGTAGGCTCAAAAGATTTTTCATTAAATAAACATGCGAAATTTCAACATCATTAATTAAGTTTTTTTCAACTTCGCTCCAATAATTTCTCATTGACGTGAAGGGCTTTCTGTAAATATCGATGCAAAGTAACTATTGAGTTCATCTGCAACTTCAGCTGGGGTATCTAATACTACCCCACGTCCATTATATAGGTGTCCGATCTGGTTTGTCCTTCTCTTCTTTGCATTTATATATGTGAAGAATTCCTTAACCCCCCCCCCCCTCTTTGCTCTCTTTGCCAGCGAATTCTCATCTGCCTTTGCCAGCCTAACTTTTTCAGTGGCATTATTACTGATCAATTTGCTATTATAGGCTTCAATACTTTTTATTGCTCTAACTTTTCCATACTGTCTTTTTCTGCTCAAGTAATATGACAACTTCATTATTCATCCAACTTGGAATCCTCCTGGTGGAGTATTTTTTGAATGGTATATAAGCATTCAAGACTTCTATGATTAATGTTTTAAAGGTATACCATAATTCAGTTGTATTCACTCTCTGTGAGATATGTACCCAGTTAATAGAGGTCATGCCACCTTAAGGCATCGTAATTTCCTTTACTGAAATTATAACCCATTCCTTTGCCTCTTACTACTGCTACCTCTCTCTCTTCGTTGTCCACCGTAGAACTCCGTGATCACTTCCTGCTACTGGTTCCTGTACTGTCAGCTCTATTATGTCATCTGGTTCATGGGTGATGATGAAGTCTAGAGTATTCTTTTCTGTAGTACTTTCCCTGACATGTTGATACAAATAACAATCATCTAGTTGATTTAAAAATTTTGTCTCCCAATGTGGAGTTTCCTTCCCATTTGCAGCAGTGCGTAGCACACGCTTCTTGATTAGACCGGGGTTCGAGCCCGTCACCACCAAATACGGAGGATGCGGAAAGGTCAAGGGAATGACCACCGCATATTCCCGGAGCAATATGGCCTTAGTTGCTAATGCTCCTAAAAACCAAACAACTCCTTCCCATTTGCTCCAGTCAATTAGAGGAAAATTGAAATCACCTGTACTAAGACATTCGCTCTTACTTACCCATTCCATTTGCATGTAGAGGTTCTCATCATAATCTTCACAATCACCTCTCCTGTGGATTACTCCCACTCTCATTATTATACCTTTGCTTCCAACTATTTCACACCATACAGATTCTATACTAGCATGCGAAACGTCTGAATCTGGGTATTTTTCATAAGAAACATGACCCCACCACCCCTTCTATCTTCCCTCTCCTTCCTAAATATATTATACATACCATACTGAAACTCATCATCCTTTTTATCCGGGTGGCACCACGTTTCTGTAAGCCCTATTATGTCAGCATTACTTGTCCTTACTAGCAGTTCAAATTCACTCATTTTATTGACGACACTTCTGACATTACTGTATAAACAATTAAGACTTAGTGTTCTTGTATAGTTAACTACCCTGACACATCCCTTAAAGTTATTTAAGCTCACTTCCCTGGAATTTGTCACCCGCTCAGTTGAAACGCTTTTGCCCTCAGAACATCTTGCTACTATGTTCTGTTGCGGTAACAAATAAGTACTCTTGAGGTATGTGCAAGAGTTAATTTGACCAATACTATCAGATAAATGCATATATATATATTACCCTTGTCTTCACAAACTAGCAGTTTCCCTGAACCTTTAAGGTATCCTCAATAATACTTTTGCACCACCTTTGTTTAAGCGTATCCCGTCTCTACAAAACAGATTCCTTCTACCTACAAGTGCAGGCCAAGCTGATAGAAATCCACCCCTGAAAAGCCTTGCAGAGTTCGTCTTGAGTTAATCCACAAGGCTTTCAGCATATAATCCCTCCTATCGTGCCTTGGCATAATTGCAGACACACGTAGACATTGTGACCTAACTCATGACATTTCTTCAGCATGGTCCTATATTTGTGTAACAAATCATCAGATCGTGTGTGCTTAATTAGTCATTAGTCCCCACATGAATAATAATAATAATATCTTTTACCCCCTTAAAATCTGATGGTCTGTTGGTGACATCATCAATAGTTGTTCCCTGCAGACATACCCTGGTTCTAGTCCGCCTATCCTTATTAAAAAAAATATTTCCTGTTTTCCCGAAATGGGGTCTCCTAGAACTAAGTCCTTTTGAATCAGAGTAGTTTGCACTTGGTTATTCTGTTCTGTGGCCTGAATCGAGTGTGCATCACTTGGTAGGTTGCTAGAGTCTTGAGTCCCTGAGGTGATTGATTGTAGGAAGAATCTTTCATCTGTTGTTTTTGTGTAACTGGGCAGTTTGAATAAATTCAAGGAACTAGACAAATTTTGGAGGGGATGGACAAGTGATGTTTGAGGGGGTTTTTTTGGCTGGTGGTATATAACTTTTTTTTCTTAGTACTACTGTTTTAACACAAATTTTTGCTCCCATAGTAAAATCATTTAGTTAAAGAAAATAATACAGCAGTACAACCTCCTTAAATGACTGATTTTTTTCAGAACATCAGGTGGTTATCTTCAGGAGGTTTGGTTGTAATTTCTTAGTTGTTGCAAATCTGTGACCTTTCAAGTGGATTTTTAA